>NC_031781.1:19803322-19806568 GCF_001522545.3 Parus major
TATCCAGCAGTCCCTTCTCCAGACTGTAGTGCAGATCCCCATCAGGGCCATAAAAGCACCTTTACAGTTCCCCCGTTTCCCCATCACAGACACCCTCTGCTCTCACAGATGTTCCGGGCCCCCCTTGGCTGTCAGGGTCCCCCTCCTCGCCCTGTGCTGCTGTAGATGAGGTGTTGGCTGTTCCCCAAATCCAGCAGAAAGGTCTGAGCCAAATCCAGCAGCAATCCCAGCTCTCCCACTTTCCCACCGTGGCAGGAGCAGGTGCTGTTCCCCAGGAGTGTTTCAGCCCCACTTGAAGCTGACACGGAGCAGTGTTCCCACCGCGTTCCCGGGGTGAGGGATGTCTCTGAGAAGAAGCAGGGTCGTTTCTGCTTCAAGCAAACGAGGGGAGATTTTTCTCTTTGCACATGGCTGAGTTCTGCATTCTGGCACTGTTTGTTTTACTGAGCCCACAGAACAGGATTGCAAGATTCACATTTTGCTGTTATTTAGGCGGTAACTGAAGTGTGTCTCGCATTGGTATGAATTTCCCAGGAGACATTTCAGAGACCCACTCAGGGAACAGAAATAACTTCACCTTTTAAATTCATGAAACTTCTGCTCCTTTATTCCCAGCTAGAGGTTTCCCTCAGGAATCACCCGGGTGCTCAGCCCGTGTTTCCACGTGTCCTCCCAGCCCCTGGATCGGGAGCATCCCTGTGCTGGGAGCGGGGGAGCAGAGCCTGCCCCAGCCCTTGTGGGCTGACCAGAGATGGGGGCTCTTGTTGGGCAGTGACATTTGCTGTTGTGCTTCTCTCCATCCAGTCCCTCTGCACACACAGGGGTGCTGACCCCTCCATCCCATCTGCATCCAGAGCAGCTCCGAGCCGAGGGATGCAGAACTTCCCTGGCAGGTCCAGACTTACAGCCCCGTAAATCAAATTACTGACAGCATCTGAGTGGGAGCCGCAGGGGGATGAAGGAGCTGGCAGCTTCTGGAGGGTGACAAGGAGGTGCTAAAGAAGATTAACACAGAGCTAAGGAGGAAGGGGTAAATAAATACGGGGCATGCCCAGGTAATGTCAGAAGGGTTACGTGCCGGTGTTGGGGGCTGGCACTGGTAACTCCCTCCCCATCGTCAGCTGTGCTCCCAGTGCCTGAATGATCTGCCCTGCCATGAATGGAAAAGAATGGGAATTCAGTGTCGGTAAGAAGAGCTGCTGAGCCGAGCTGCCCCTTTTGCTGGAGCCAGCTTTGGAAAGGCGCTGCAGCTGCCAGGGGATGCAGCAGGGACAGGGTTTGGGCTCACTTTGGGCACATGAGCTCATCTCAGGCTGAAATCCTGCGGTGCCCTGGCCACCTTTGGGGCAAATCACATTCCCTGGGTGCTGCTGAGCACAGCCCCAGGCACAGCAAGGCCCTTCATTCCCACCTGCTCTTTCAGCTGCTGGGAGCATTTGATAGTAGCTGAACTATAGGGAAATAAATGCTTTCTTTTAAATCCACGGTTGTTTTTTGAACTTGCGAGCAGCCAGTTAAGCTGGATGGATTTAGAGAGGCCCTACAGTGTTTTTCTGTTGAAATACCAGATGATAAACACAATTTTTCTTGTGTCCCTGCAGAAACAAGACAGCCTGGGGTAACATAAAATGTTCCTTTACTTCCTTCTGACAATGGCCCATTTCTTCTTTTAGAGGATGATTAATATTTATTACTACAGTAAATGGCAATTTAAATATATGGTGCAGCCCTGCAGTGTATCATTAATTTAAGGAAACAGGACACCTCCTATCAAACCACAATGGGTCCTTCTGCAGGGAGCAGTGGGGGTGATCTGGGAGCCTTTTACAGGAGTTCCTGAACCCGTTCCCATGCAGCAGCACACGGTTCTGATGGTGTCCCTGGCAATCCCCAGCTGAGGAACCTCTGTTACACACTGCAAGGGGCAGCAGCAGCATCAGAAACCAGCCACAACATGAATATCCATGTTCTCCTGGTAAAGGCTGTGGAGAGAGGTCCTCCACCCTTGTCCATCCTGCTCCATCCCAGGGCCATGGAGGGTTTACATCTGTAAAAGGCCACTCGGCATTTCTTCCAAAAGAGGGTTTGGAGCTGGGAGAGCAGACCTTTGTGGCCAAGTTTCAATGAGGAAGGTACTTTGCAGAGGAGGAATCTTTGTTTTTGACTCTTTTTCTCTTTGAGATTCCTGAACTGTTTTCAGATGTGCCTTTTGGAAAGTTAAAAGAGGGCTCTTACTGTCAAAATGAAAAACAGTTTAATCCATAAAACTACATGCCAGATTCTGAAGAGGAGCATCAGATAAGGTTAGTCCTCCTTTGCTAATGGTTCTATTTTTTAACTGCAATGATCTGCAAAATTACTTTGTTACTTTTGCATTCTTGCATTTCTAAGATTTCTCTTTGGTAGTAAAGTTGCTAATGTCATAACATTTCAGTCTTCAGAGACAGCTCCAAGATCCTGACACAGACACACACACAGAGCTGTCAGACACTTGACCAAGGCTTTGTTTAGGTGGATTTCAGTGCCCAATAAGGCACCGGGGCACTCGCCCAGCAGGACTCTGCCATTTGTGGGGTAAAGGATTTACAGCCCCAGGACAAACCCTGCTGCTCCAGCAGAGCTGCACCGTGCTCGTGTCTGCAACAGCTCATCTTGCTCTGCCCTGCCACCCTCCTCATCCCCAGCACCTTCCTCCTCCTCCTCCTCCTCATCCTCATCCTCCTCCTGCACCACCCTCCTCATCCCTCCTCATCCCCAGCTCCTTCCTCCTCCTCCTGCACCTTCCTTCTCATCCCTCCAGCATCTCCAGCTCCTTCCTCCTCCTACTCCAACCTCAGCATCTCCTTCACTCACATCATCTTCACCACCTTCATCATCTCCACCACCCTTCCAGCCATGTGACTGGCCCATGCCCATCTGCTGACCTTCAGCAGCCCCTCACCCTGAAACGCCCCTTCTGGGACATCTTTGTGTTCACCCACGGCTTTCTCAAGAGGTTTGGCATCCTGCAGATTCCATGTCCTCCCTTGCCAGGTGTGCTCTCCTCCCAGGTGGACACAGTCCCTCCAGGGCAGCGAGGCCAGCAGGACAGGGATGGGACATGGCAGCCCCAGGGAGGGATCCTCAGCACCAGGCAAGGCCAGAGACAGACACAGAGCTTCATCCAGAGCAGGGCAGGGTGGTCCTGCCAGGGGATGGTCCCACAGGAGGATGGGAATGATCCCACAGGAGGATGGGAATGATCCC
>NC_031781.1:19809563-19813542 GCF_001522545.3 Parus major
CTGCCCCACTCTGTCCCCAGCCTGCCAGGGCACTGCAGCACACTTCATCCTCAGGGCCAGCATTAATGTTTGTTTATTCCTGTGTATTGACAGGCTGAACCGCTCAGAAACTGGAATAAAACTGTCCCTGTCCAGCTTGGCTGTGTGTCCCATCCCAGAGCGTTCCCACCCTCAGGGGCATCCCAGGGAGGTTCTGAAGGTTGGGAATAATCTGCCAGCCTTGGTGTGCCCTCTCACTCTGCCTCTGTTTCACTGACACTTCATTTATTTGTGCTGTCATTAATTACAGCTGTTCCAGATGTATTTTTATTGTAAATTGAAGCATCTAGAAGGGTGTTAACTCTTGTTCTAGTGCTGGGTTCATGCTGCTGGAACAGGGAGCTCCCATTCCCACTCAGCACCCGGAGCTGTGGGGTCACAGCTTTGCAGCTGCTGCTTAAAACTCAAACCAAAACCAGCACCCAAACCCATCACCTGCAGGTGGAATCTCCCTGCTAGGTGGATTCCCCTCCCCAAAACCTTCCCTCCACGCCTGTGCAGAGCATGAGCGCAGCTCCTCGTGAGCCTGGGAGGTGATGGGGCCGGTCCCTGCAGGGTGGCAGTGCCACTGCTGCTGCTGGCTGTCACCCCGGGCCTCGTGGTGCCCCACAATCCCTGCTGAGTTCTTTCCTAGGTGCCCTGGGAAAGGGAGATAATGTCACCCCATCGCCATGCCAAATGTTTCCCGGGGCTGCCAAGCCCTTCATGGGTTTGAAAAACAATATCCCTGTGCTGTTTGTTCTCTCTGCTCGCTCCCAAAATGCCTCTGGAAGGTCAGGTTCCAATGCCCTCCCTGCAGGGACTTCATCTCTCCAGAATTTCTGTTCTGCCCTTGCTTTTTAACCCAGATTTTTTTGAGGATGTTCAAATAGCTCTTCTAAAGCTGTTCAGCCATTCACTCGGCACATTGCTGCTGTCCAGAGGGGCTGCCAGCCCCCAGAGCCTTTGGCCTTTGTGCTGCACCCAGCCACTGTCACCTCCCGTGCCCCTCCTGTCCCCTGAAGGGACAAGTCCTTGTCCCGGCTGGACCCCAAAGGCTCCGTGCCCGAGGGGACAGCCCTGCAGGAGCCAAGGCATTGCTGTCCCCCGGGATTCTGGGCTGCAGGGAGAGCTCACTGAGCCAGCAGCACACCCCAGAGCTGGGAGCAGCAGAAACTCCTTTTTCCCTTCTGGAAGCAGAGCAGAGCATGCCTGGGACAGGACACACAGTCAGGGCTGTGTTCCCATCTCCTCCCAGAGCAGAACCGGCCTTTGCTGCTCTTCACTCATTTCCCTTTCCACAGGGCTGCCGTAAATTCTGATCCTTCCTTTGGAAAAGCGTATCGAGGTCCACATGACTTTGGGATATCTGTTTCCTTGTTCCCTTTCTCTGCAGGAATGCTGCGAGAAATTTCAGGAAAGAATGTACCAACAAGGGAGAAATTAAATCAACAGGAGTTTAGGATTTATTTTTTTTCAGATTGTAGTTCTAAGGAGCCAGCTCAGCTCTGAGCTGGGGTTGTGCTCCCAGATCACAGATCATAATCGGCAGCTGGATCCCGGTTTGTGTTATTCCAGGGATTTCCCTGGACTCAGGCACAATGAAGAAGGGAGAATGGCTGGGCTCAGTGGGAAATGGGGAAGCAGGGCAGTGAGCTGGGAGCGTGGGGAGCCCTTTCCCTCACCTGCACAAAGGGGCTTTGTGCTGGACCTCGTGGCCTCAGCAGGAGCAGGCAGGAATGTTTGTTGGAGCAGGCAGGAATGTTTGCTAAAGCAGTAAAGACCTCACCAATCCGTGTCAAAAAAAACCCCAAAATACAAAGGGCAATAGATTGTCATTCAGTGCTCAACATCCATTGAAATAACAAGAGAAACGTGGTTTTGGACAGTTTCTTCTGTTAAAAACATTCCATGTCTGTCTGCTGTGATAAACTGCCCCAGCACATTCCTGTCTGATTCGGAAATCCATCTCCCTGAGCTTGGGGTCAGAGTCTGGGATGGGAGGGTGGTGGGACAGGGGGACAGAGGGACAGGGGGACAGGGGGACACAGGGACAGGGGGACAGAGGGACANAGGCAGCCGTGGCTCACAGCTGCCCCTGAGCAGCACAGGCAGAACTAAAGGAGCTCCTTGATTCAAAATAAAAGGGCAAAAAGGGAATTAATTTTCTTCATGAAGGTTGTGTGTCATCCCTCACTTTATAGACAGGCTCACAGAGTTCCGAGCCTCCATCTGATCCGTGATTTCAAGGGTTTCACTCACTACAAATAATCTTTTGATGATGAAACCAACTGCGTAAACTTTGGAAGAAAGACCCTGCATGAATATAGCCAAATTAGGAAAGCCCTCCCGTAACAGCTGTGTTCAAAACCACACGTATTCCGGGTTTATTTTTTAATCTACATTTCTGAATCTATTTCTGACTACAAACGGGATGACTCATTTGATCACAACCAGTGAAAAAACATCGTGTGTGTGTGTGTGTGTCACTGCAAAATATTTCTTGGGGTTGATGCAGTATTTTCTTTCCTTCCTA
Source organism: Parus major (assembly GCF_001522545.3). Taxonomy (NCBI): domain Eukaryota; kingdom Metazoa; phylum Chordata; class Aves; order Passeriformes; family Paridae; genus Parus; species Parus major. The sequence goes on from NC_031781.1 coordinate 19,812,118, forward strand.
CTTCAATCCTATATCTCCTTAAATCGACCACAGGGAAAATCAACACATACAAAAATTTAGGTTATCTTATTCAATATTTAATAGAAAGGGAGCTGCCTTTGTCTTTTTGATTAGTTTCTTCCATTTATTTTCCTGTCATTTCCCTTTGATTGCTCTGCTCCAACTGGGGATCCAGGAGATGAAAATTTCTTCAAAAATATTTCAACCAAATCTGTAGCTTTACTACTACTACAGGGAAAGGGGGGAAACTCTTAACTGGAAGCAGCTGCAGAGCCATATTTTCTATTTCATTTATCCCTTTATGTTTGTACAAAAGAGAAAAACTGAAAATTAGCCAAGAATGTAACAGCACAGATTCTCAGTCCCCTAGAAAAGAGGGCAGAGTTTGCAGTAATCCCTTTAACCCTGGCACCAGCCTCTCTCCCTCCAGCACACAAACTCTGCTCCCAGGGCCGAGGGTGCTGCTGGGGTGGTCCCTGCTGGCACCCAGGGTGTGCTGGCTGCCACCCCCCCGAGCCACAGCATCAGAAATATTCCTCCCTCTCGGCCATTCCTGCTGTCTGTGCACCAGATTTTCACTTGAATTAATCAAGGAGCACTCGAGCAGCTCTTGTAGGTGGTCACTGCTGGTCTGGATGTGCCAGGGAAGCATCAGGGCTCAGAGGGCTCCTCAGCTGCAGAGCCCCCCTCTCCATCCTCCTGGGGAGCTGCAAACCTCACTCCCAGCTGCCAGCTTTCATCCCTGCCTCCACACACAGCAAAGCAGTCAGCACCAATTCCAGACAGAAGTTTGGCCCTTTCCTGCACGTGGGATTCCTGAGGAAATCACAAAATCCTTGAGGATCTCTTTCTGTGTCCCCTGCAGCTGCTCTGTGTGTGCCAGCTCCCCCCAGCCTCTCTCCATCCCCAGCCAGGGCTCCCCAGGTGCTGTTCTGAGCTGGAAATCACCCACAGTGATTCCTCACAGAGCCCCCAGCTCCTTTCCTGGCCTCGGTGACCCCAATAAACTCCCGGCCTCGTGGGCCCATCGAGGAGCTCAGAGGAGAATCTGGTCTCACCTCCAGCAGCTCTCCAGGAGCAGCGCTGGGGTCCCAGCCCTGGGGTCCCAGCCCTGGGGTCCCAGCCCTGGGGTCCCAGCCCTGGGGTCCCAGCCCTGGGGCCGGGAGTGCCGGGCAGAGCTGTCCCAGAGCTCCGCACAGCCCCGGGAGCTCTGTCGGGGTGACAGGGCTGATAAAGCTGCCCCTGACTCACCAGGCAGCTCCTGGGAACGTGTTTGGGGCAGGTGCTGGGGAATGACTCCTGCAGGATCAGCCGGGTGCAGTCACAGGACATTCTGTCCCTCCCTGCACAGAGCTGAGCACAGCCAGCCTCCATCCTCAGCACTGATCCCTGCTGGCCCCTGCGAGCCTCAGCTGCTCTGGGAGC
>NC_031781.1:19817192-19817367 GCF_001522545.3 Parus major
TTTTCCATGTCCCCGTCCCCTCCGCGGCACGCGCCCCCGCACGCCATTGGCCAGGGCAGTTCCGTGCCGGTGTGTGATTGGCTGAGCGCGGCGCGCGGCCCGAGCGAGCTCCAATGAAAGGAGCGCTCGGGCAGCGCGAGCGGCGGCGGCGGCGCGGGAGCGGCGGAGCGGGAGG
>NC_031781.1:19818191-19819540 GCF_001522545.3 Parus major
TGTCCGGGATACACCGGGAGCGGTGTCCGTGTCCGGAGGTGTCCGGGATACACCGGGAGCGGTGTTCAGGTCCGGAGGTGTCCGGGATACACCGGGAGCGGTGTCCAGGTCCGGGATACACCGGGAGCGGTGTCCGTGTCCGGAGGTGTCCGGGAGGGCGGGTGTACCCCGGGCAGAGCACGGCTGAGTGACGCCCGGGTTATTTTTCCCCAGTATCCCTCATCTCCCTCATTCCTGCCCTCGCAGCCCTCCCGGTACCGGCGGCCGGGCACCGCAAACCCTGCAGCGAGGGACCGGGGGGGACAGAGCCCACCCTGCAGTTCTTCCCTGCTGCTCGGCTCCCTGCCCGGTTCCGTGCCCGGCTCCCTGCCCGGTTCTCTGCCCGGCTCCCTGCCCGGTTCTCTGCCCGGTTCTTTGCCCGGTTCCGTGCCCGGCTCCCTGCCCGGTTCCGTGCCCGGTTCTCTGCCCGGTTCCCTGCCCGGTTCCGTGCCCGGCTCCCTGCCCGGTTCCGTGCCCGGCTCCCTGCCCGGTTCCGTGCCCGGTTCTCTGCCCGGCTCCCTGCCCGGTTCCGTGCCCGGTTCCGTGCCCGGCTCCCTGCCCGGTTCCGTGCCCGGTTCCCCGCCTGTCCCCGGGTTCACTCGGTGCCGCAGGCGCTCCACGGCCGCTTGTGGCGGCGGAGCGGAGTGTGATGTGTGAGTTAACCGGTGTAGGCAGAGCTGTGCCGGCCGCGCTCCGGGGGCACCGGGGGATTCCCGTGTCCCCTCCAGACCCTCTGGAAATGTTTGCTGCAGGAATCCGCGGCTGTTTCCGCAGGGTGCCGTGAGCCGCCGGGGCTCTGGGGAAGGGATTCTGATTGCGGGACAGCAGCGAGTGCGATGGCAGCAGCTGCTCCCTCCTCTGCTCCTCTCGTGCTTCGGGGATGAGCTCAGCACCCCGTGTCAGCCCGGTGTGATCCCCTCTCTCTGGGCAGTGCCCGGTGTGTGCCCTGCGACCACCCTGGGCCACCTCAGCCCCTCTCTGTGGCCTTGCTTCCCTCTCCGTGAAGTTTCCTGCCCAGCTGGAGGTGTAGCACCTCGTGTCCCATTGGGTTTGAGCAGAGGACTGGCTGTTCCTTGCGGGATAGACAGAGCTTGGTGTTTGGCAGCAGGAGCCGATGTGGCTGACATGGTGTGTGTGACTGGGCTGTGCTCTGCTCCTCAGCATCCTCCTGCCCTGCTCTCCCTGAAACACAGCGTGCTTTGGGGGTTCAGGGCTCTTCCTTCCCTCCCACCTCCTTCCCTCCCTCCCTGCTGACGCTGCTGGCTGCCCAGCACGGGACAAGGACAGGCACCGCCGGGGTGGCACCGTGG
>NC_031781.1:19819779-19828503 GCF_001522545.3 Parus major
TGGAGGAACCTCGTGGTGTGGCATCCCCGGAGGCTCGGAGCAATGTGTGCTGTCCCAGGACGCTGCTGGTACCTCAGGCACATCCTCGGGGTCCCGGCTGCCGTGGGGAGGGCACCTGTGGGTGCCAGCCGGAGCCTCGGGAAGCTCTTGCCAGGCGCTCAGCAGGGATGGATGCCACGGGACTGAAACCTGAGGCTTTTTCAGGCGGCTGTGCCGGCTGCTGGGCTGTGCTCAGCCTCAATTCCTGCCCTGTCTGGAGAAGGGGGGTCTGAGCAGGGCCGAGCTCCTGCCAGCAGCCCCAGGCTGGGGGTCCCTCGGGGGGCAGTGCAGGAGCAGGGCTGCATTGGGACAGAGAGGAGGGATGAGCAGATCCCTGCTGTGGGATAAACCCTGGCTGAGCTGTTTCTGCACCAGAGCCATCTCCCAGGAGCTTCTCAAGCATCTGCAGGGGATGCAGCAGGGAGGGCTCACACTGGTGTGTCAGTGCTCCCCAAAGAGCCTTGTGAATGCAGAAACCATCAGAAACCTCCCAAAACGTGCAGCTGGACGCTCAGCTGCCGTTGGTGGAAGGGCAGAGGACAGGATGTCACCTTTAATGTCACTTGAGTGCGAGGCAGTGGCAGGCAGGCTGCGGAGGGAGGTGTGGCTCTGCTGGGGGACCCTCCCTGGGCTCAGTGGCTCTCTGTGGCCAGGGGCTGCCCCAGCTCCCACAGTTCTGCTGCCTGTCTCCTCTCACCTGAACACTGCAGGATGAAAAGAGACATCTCAGCTAATTCCTGCTTCAAAAGGGATATGAAATGACATCATGAAAACAAGGAAAAAGAATAATACAGGCCCTGTATCGGTGTCTGAATAATCTACATCCAAACAGAAATGGATGTCTCTGCAGTAGGCAGCTGTTTCATTTCCTGAATCCTAAGACGGGCACTTTTTCTGGGCATGGTGTGGAATACTGTCAAATTTTAATTTAGCTTGGCAGTGTCACACAGCCAGTCTGGGCAAGTCGGGGAAGGCAAGTCTGGAACTCATTAGAGCTTGTTGCGAGGCCCCGAAAATTTGATTTTCAATCACTGTTGGGTTTAATTATTGTTGATGTCTTGGCTAGCGTATTCTGAGATTCTTTCTGAGGAAATTAAAGCAGCATGAGTGGGACAGCGTTCTGTTTGGCACAGGGCTTGTTTAGATTAAATTCTGAGTGGAGAGTTAGAGCTCAAAGCAGGGAGAAGGCGATGGCTGGCACGGCGCGAGGCTGGAGCGGGCCCAGCTGGCCAGGCAGGCTCTGGGGCTTGTGTACTGTTCTCACTAAACTCTGTCCCTTCTGGGAACAAAACAACCCACAGAGCTGAAAGCACCCATCAAAGCCAAGGGAAAGTTTACTCAGTTAACACAGGTTTTGGTTCTTTAACTTTTCCTTTCTTTGGTTCTTCAGCATGGCACTTGCAGACATCCAGAGCACCTGTAGCACAGCAGGGAAGTGCTCCAGGGTATGGTCTGGGGGTCTCGGTGCCTCAGGGAGAGGAAGGAGCTCCCTCTTCATCAGCAAAGTACCTGGATGCTTGAAGAGCTCTCTGCAGGTGTGGATGGGACTTGGGAATGGAGCTTTTGGGTGAAGTCCAATCCCTTGGAGCTTTTATAAACTTGCCATCCCAGTTGGAATCTCAGCTTTGTGGCTCCTGTGCTCATAAGCTGAGTGCCTTGGTCAGGGTGTGCAGGGTGCCTGGGCTGAGCCCCGAGCTGTCCCTGCAGCCTGGCGGGTGCCTGGCTCCGTGGGAAGGATGCTCAGCTCCCAAAAAACAGGGAGATTTTCTGTGGGACACATCTGAGCAGGCTCTGTCGTGTCCCAGAGCTCTGTGAGCAGTTTGGGTGGGTGGTGGTGAGGATGCTGAGCCAGGGGCTCTGGAGGCCGTGCCCGAAGGTGCTGCTGCTCCGTGGTGTAAACGCTGTCAGAGCTGTAAAAAACCAGCTTCATCTCGGCTCTGTGGGCCTGGAGCAGGAACCTGTGAGCAGTTCCACCCCTGGGAGTTGTCTGTCCCTTGCAGAGCTCATGCTCATCATGTCTGGCTGTAGCTGCCTCCAGCAGAAGCTGGCTTTCATTATGGAGCTGGCACCGTCTCTGCAGAGCCACCCTGGAGGATCAGCAGCTTGGTCCCAGTGCTGGGGACACGTCACACGTGGCTGGTGGCCCGGGGAGGTGGCTGTGACCGCCCTGGAAGCTGGTTTGTCCTCGTGGGGTGAAATCCCTGCTCCCAGAGCAGTGTCCCTGTGCTGCAGCCCGGGGGAGGTCACAGCTGTCACTGGGAAGCAGATGTGGCTCTTAACAGAGAAACCTGCTCTGGGCAAGGCTTTATAGACATGGAATCATAAAGCAGCACAGGGGTTAAAGACCTTATTCTGGGACTTGGACTCAGAGCTAAACTGAGTCCAATAAAATGCAATTTACAAATTACAAAATCCCTCTGGTCCTGCAGAGAGGCAGTGTCTGGAGTATTTGTTTAGGCTGGGGTTTTTCTCCTCTTTTTTAAAGAAGGAAATAGTGTATTTCAGCCATCCAGGAAAGGCAGTACTCAGATGTCCCATCTTGGAGCTACTGTTCTGTTTAGAGATGGGGCTCAGAGAAAGGGGAATATTTCCAGGCAGCTATTTGCAATTTTTGGAGAGCTGGAGTTTCCTAATGCTGGTACCAGCCTGATTCCTCACACTTTTACCATCCCACCTACTCCCAACACTGACTCTGTTGCTTGGTTACCTCTGATGAGCACAGGAAAGCAAATTCTCTCCAAAGCATCCAGAGATGGTTGGCTGTGTCCTGCCAGGATCTGGGGTGGCACTGTCCCTCAGCTCCTGCCATGGGATCAGGGCACAGAACGGGACATCACCCTGAGACCCTCACCTGAGTGCTCTGCAGCCCTGCACATCTGTTTAATTCAGTCTGGGGGCAGTTCTTCCCACTCCAGACACTTCCTCACATCTTGGTTTGAGCCTATAATTATCTGAAGCACGTCTGGCTTGTGAAAAAATCTGATTTTTCAGCGTTTGCTCTTCTCTTATCATTAATTCACACATTGTTAGTGAAGAAAGGAATGCTGCCAGCTATGTGCTCTTGGAAGAGGGAGGTATTTGCAGAGGCCCTGGTTGTTGGAGCTCTGTCATCCTGTAGGTTGGGATCTGGCAGCTCCACTGAAACAGTTCCCTCCAGTATCAGTGCCTTTGCCTGGTCTTTATGTTGCTAAAATAAAGGGCAGCAAACTTCCTACTCCACAAAGTTTAGTACAATAAGGGTTTTCCAGTATCAGATGGTATCAACCCATTCAGTGACGCCTTAAAGAAATGCAGTAGAGAGAATTTGAGATGAAAGACAGCCTTTGTAAGGGAATTTTTTCCTGTGAGTGTGGTAATTGGGGTAACACTTGCTTGGAATCTGGCAGGGAAACAAATTTCTTGCAGGTCATGATTACAATGGATATTTTCTGTGAAAATGAGAATAAAGCATGGCTTTGCTGTTTTCAGCACTGCAGTGGTGAGTGTGTTTATTGGTTAATGCACCTCTGAGGGCAGTTGTTTGCCTTGCTCAGGTTTATTCCCTTTGCAGTTGCTGTCAAGGAGCTCTCCTGAAATGCAGAGCAGCCCCAGGTGTCCCAGCCAAGCTGAGCCCTCCTGCAGGAGCTTCAGGGGCCATTCTGGGCTGCTCTGTGCCAGGACTGGGAGCTGGTTCCTGAGCACACCTGAGGCTGGACCTCACCTTCAGAGGAACTTTAAGGTCCCTTGCAGCCCAAAGCACTGTGTTTTCTGGCCATTAGCAGCAAAGGAGGGATTAACCAAGTGCCCAACATGTGAACTGGAGAGAGCAGCATTCCCTCTCTGGCACTCTTCTGTTGGATGAGAACTCTCCAGTTACTGGCAATCCACAAGGAAGTTCGAGCTAGCCCCAAATCCTTAAGGAAGTTTGATCCAGCCCACTGTTATTATTCAAGCTTAGCTCTGTTATAGTCAAGTAATGGCAGCAAATGATTGATCTGCTGTCTGTCCCTGTCCCTCAGCAGCTGTACTCAGCACTGGTCCACCCCTGTGAATATTGTGTGGCTTTCCCTGTTCCTTTGTTCACAGCTCTTTCAGAGTTTGTTGTAAATCTTCAAAACTCATTGCAGCTGCAGGAACCCCGAGGGTTCTCGAGGCCCTGACTCCCTGGAGCTGTGATTCAGGGTAGGGTGTCTGGTGCTGCAGGGTTTGGATGGAGCCTGTGGTGGCCTCTGGTGAACACTGCCTGTGGGGAGAGGTGAAACGAGGACCTGGGCTCTGGAGGGCTGTTGGGAACTTGGAGTAACTTTTTGGAAACCAGCTTTTCCTCTTCCCTCCCTAAAAAGGAGGGGAAAACATACTTGAGGTAGTTACGTGTCTGCAGCACCGTTTTCACTCCCCAAATAGGGTGTTGTGCAATAAATGCTTTTGGGATCCAGAATCCTCTGTGGAAGCAGGAGGGTCCCCTTTGCCAGACCCTTCTGGGCCTGTGGCTGTGGCACCGTGTCCCCAAAGCCCTTCTGGGGCTGGAGAGCCACGGGTGACTCAGGAGGGAAAACTGCCCAGGGACACCTTCCCCTGGTTCTGTCCTGTGGGACACCTTCCCCTGGTTCTGCCCTGGGACACCTTCCCCTGGTTCTGCCCAGGGACACCTTCCCCTGGTTCTGCCCAGGGACACCTTCCCCTGGTTCTGCCCAGGGACACCTTCCCCTGGTTCTGCCCAGGGACACCTTCCCCTGGGTCTGTCCTGGGACACTCCTGCTCTGCAGGCACCCAGCAGAGTGCTCAGAGAGAGCAGGGTGCTGCCCGTGCTGTGCTGGGATCTGATGGGATCTGTGCTGGGATCTGTTGGGATCTGTGCTGGGATCTGTTGGGATCTGTGCTGGGATCTGCTGGGATCTGTGTGGGATCTGCTGGGATCTGCTGGGATCTGGCTGGCCAGAAGGTGACAGAACAAGGACCCTTGTGGAGTCTCAGCTGAGCAGCAAACAGGGCAGGCTGTGGAGCTGCAGCCTGAGCTGCTCCATCTCACCAGCTCTGCCAGGGAAGCTCAGTGATCCCTTCCAGAGGATTCCTCAAGGTCTAAACCAAGCTGGAGCCGTGTTTGGGTTCTTTCCCTGTCCCTTGTCATTGCAGGCTCTCTGTTTCCCACTGCTCAGTGAACAATGCCCTGCCTTTGGCCGCTGTGACAGCAAACCATGGCATTACTGGTGTGTTCCTGACGCTGCTCAGCAATGTTTTTGTGGGGAGAACAGCCTCCACTTCCTAGCATTTCATTACCCAAGAATTTCCTCTGCCCTGACTTGCTTTCTCTCTTCTAGCAGCAAGAATGCTGTGAGGCACAGAAAGCCAAAACAGAAATCTCACAAGGAGTCTCTATCTAGTCCTGGTGAGCAGCAGTGAACACCCACAGATGGGTGATTTTCATCTGTTTTCAGTGAGCAGCAAGAAGTGCAGCCCCCATGTCACTGCAGCACCACCTCTCCTCCCCAGAGCATTTCCCCACTGTATCTCCTGTTCACTATGGAAACCACCCCAAAAGTCCAGTTCCAGAGGCCTGGAAACATGCCAAACATTCCCAAAAGAATGGAGACAGACCGGGGAGGTGCAGGAAGGCAAGTTTAGCATCAGGTTATGGCAGTGCAGCTCCGTGTGTCCTGCCTGACCTGCACAGATCCATGTGCAGTGCATGAACTCCATAAACTGCATCAAAACTGCCCTCAAATGAGACCTGAGCTGTCTGTGGATGAGGGAAGGTGGCTCTCCAGTGTGTGGGCACGTTCCCTGGGTTTGATGTGCCAGCCCCTCCGTCTTCCCTCGCTCTGAAGGGAAAACCTTCATCCCGAGCACCCTTAAATAAACTTGCAGCAGGGTTACATGGACACGCTCGAGTGGTGTTTGGGAGGTTTCAGGCTTCATGGGGCAGAAGGAATGGCTGAAGAGATCCCTGTGTGAAGGACAATATACACTGTCAGTGCTGTCCAGGTGGGCTGTGAGGATAAAGCCTGTCCAGCTGGGTGTCCTGCTCTTTTGCAGATGTCGGGGAGCCAGCCGCAGGTGGCAAGAGGCGCGCCTTGCCTGCGCTGCAGAGGGCTGTGCACGGGCTTCGAGCCACACTCCTGGAGGTAACCATGGTCCTGTCCTGCACCCTGCCTCAAATGTGCTCAGTGACAGAACAGCTCGTTATTTCATACTTTATTTCCAGTTTTTCCTCTTAAAAACACAAATTTGGGTAAATGGCCCCTGATGTCAGCAGGGAATGTCAGGTGGGAGCAGAGCAGGACAGTGCCCAGCTCAGGGCAGGGGCTGCTCCCTGCCCCAGCAGGACAACAAAGGAGCTTTAAAATGGAATGCAGACATCCAGCTATCACTAATTAAAAGAGAATTAGTGCCTCACAAACACTGGGCTCCTCTCTGCCCCCGGGGAGCTCCCCTGGAGGTGTGCAGGGAGGCTGTGGTCCAGCTGTGCTGCTGCAGCTGGAATGCCTCAATGCCTTCAGCTCCCACTTGTGATACCTCACCTGTGTGGAATCCAAACTTTAAAGCACTCATTTGGTGGAAGCACAACCATTTTTTTTAAGTGACTCCATTAAAGGCTGGTTGGACTCATTCTTGCTCCAAGATCCTGCTGAAATCCTCGGGGTTGTGTCAGAGTTACTTTTCCCCTCTTGCTATTAGTGTTTGATGACAGTGAAGGCCACAGGAGTGTCTTAGACACTTGTCTATGTGATTTATATCTATTATAGTTCAAATTACAGTCAATTAAGCATCAGTTCCTTCCAGCAGTTGCTTTTTTAATGGCATTTAAAGATTCATAATAGGTGAGGCTGGTGCTGGTCTGCTGGAATCTGGTGAGGAGATGAATCTCCACTCTAGTGATGCTTGAAGGGGTTCCCAGAGTTCAGGGGAAGCAGCAGCAGCTCCCCATGGGTGGGAGGCAGCAGATTTTGTAGTGCCAGGAGCCAGGGAATGGCTCCCAGTGCCAGAGGGCAGGGCTGGGTGGGATTTTGGGCAGGAATTGTTCCTGGCAGGGTGGGCAGGCCCTGGCACAGGTGCCCAGAGCAGCTGGGGCTGCCCCTGGATCCCTGGCAGTGCCCAAGGCCAGGCTGGACATTGGGGCTGGAGCACCTGGGACAGTGGGAGGTGTCCCTGGGACAGTGGGAGGTGTCCCTGGGACAGTGGGAGGTGTCCCTGGGACAGTGGGAGGTGACCCTGCCATGGCAGGGGGCACTGGGTGGGATTTAAGATCCCTCCCAACCCAATCCATCCCATCCTGAGCCTTGTGTCTGTGCCATAAGCTGTGTTTAACCCTTGGGAGAGGCCCCAGGAGTGAGCCCAGCACAGCTCACAGCTGGGGCTGCTCTCTTGGGCTCAGGAAGATGTGCAAGTCGTGCAAGTGCAGCCAGGAGGAGCACGGCCTGAGCTCGGAGCTGGACGATGACCGCAAGATCGGCCGCCTGCTCTCCGCCTCCAAGTACTCCTCGCTCACCGCCCGGCTCAAGGGCGGCGACGGCGGCCGCATCTACAAGAGGAACCGCATGATCGTCACCAACCCCAACATCTCGGGCAAGGACCCCACCTTCGACACCATCACCTACGAGTGGGCTCCCCCAGGCCTCACCCAGAAACTGGTACGGGGATCCACGGGGGCTGGGGTCGCTCCCTGGGAACACAGCTCTGCTCTGGAGGAGAGTTATTGGGGAGAAACAGAAATGGCAAACCATGGTTTGCCTCAGAGAGCAGAGACGTACGGAGCACTCGGGGCTTTGGAAAACTGTAAATAAGCAGGTGGGAGATGGGGGTGCAATGCCTCGGGGTTTTATAGGTTTGTTCACACTTCTGGGAGAAGTCTTAATGCATTTTACAACTAGAAAGCTCTTTTGGTAAAGCTCATCTGCACCAAAAGCATGGCTGAGGAGAGATCCCATGGCTGCAGCCCATGCCTGTTCCAGCAGCCTCGAGGAGCTCCTGCCCCAGGAGCAGGAGTGGAGGCTCCTTGTGCTGCCAAGAGCTGAGCTCTGTGCCCAGGAGCTCCTCCTGCAGCTCCTGTCTGCCCTGCCCAGTGCTGCTGCTGCCAGAACCACTCTCTTACCAAGCTCTGGAGCTGGGAATTTTTTCCTTATGGTTTAGGTATAATAATCTGCTCCAAAGAAAAAATTGTTTAAAAGAGAGCTCAGGGTAAAAAGGTGAGATAGGGAGTGTGGTCCTGTTCTGAGAGCTGGATCCAAAACCAAGCCCCCAGCCCAGCTCCACCTCTCTCCTGTGCCTGGTTTCCATCTGGACCAGCTGTGTGGGAAGGGGTGGAAGTGGTTTTTGGCATGTGGAAGTGAGAGCCAGCAGAGCATTTCTTGCTGGAATGCATTTAGCTGTGCTGTGGTATAAAACTATTCCATATTCCACTGTCAGGAGCAGGCAGTGAAGAGCTTCTGCTCCTCAGATGAAACAAAGAGCTGCAGGCTGTTGATACAAATAGCTGAAAGCTGCTGAAAATGCAACCAGACCTTTTTAAAGGATAATCTGGGATAGAGATGTGAAAGTGCAGCCAGAGTCCCCAGAGCCAGAGCAGTTAATTCGGATTAAAAGCCAGTTGTGCCCTGAGCACCTTGAACAGGCTGGGTGGGGCATGAGCTGTGTGCTGGGAATGCTTCCTCAGGGTCCTTCCCTTCCCTTCCCTTCCCTTCCCTTCCCTTCCCTTCCCTTCCCTTCCCT
>NC_031781.1:19828632-19831475 GCF_001522545.3 Parus major
TCCCTTCCCTTCCCTTCCCTTCCCTTCCCTTCCCTTCCCTTCCCCTCCCTCCTGACACGGGAGGATCAAAAACTTCATGAAAGATTTTGATCTCTTTATAGCACCTGGACAGGCTGGAATATATCTTGGTTCAAGTAAACAACAGGCAGGAGCTTTGGAGACAACCTTGATAGATTCTGGCTTGCAGATCAGCCTGACCAGCTTTGAGGAGAAGTGTTGGATGTCGGCCTCTCCCGGGATAGTTTCAAAGGGATTTGGGCCAAGAAGCTGTTAGTGCACAACTGTGGACTCCAGTGGTTTCCTCCTGAAGGAAGGCTGGGAGCCTGGGATGGCTTTTAACCTTGTTTTGCTGAAGTGGATGGTCGATAATAGGAGGAAGTTCAGAGTGTGTTCTTGTTAAGCTGTGCCTGCAGAAGTCATGAAGCAGATACTCGGGTCCTTGGGGAGGGTGAAAAGAGCAGATCATAAAATAGCCCAAAGATCCAGTAGTGAACAGTGAAAACTAAAATGCTCTTCCAAATTACCTGCACTCAGGCAACGTAGTGAGGCATTGGCCATAAACAATAAGTGATAGCAGCAAATGCAGCAACGTTTTCTTATTCTTCATGGCAATTTTTGGTGTCAGGTTGGATTTTTTTCCCCCCTAATCTTTTCTCTGGACACAATTTTTATGACATCTGCAATTATAACTTTAAGCATTCCCTTGGTCAGGGGTGAAATCCCACTACGTGTCTGGGCAGATACTGAAACCTGGCCTTGAGCAGGCTTTAAGGAAGCCTTTAAAAAGCCTTGAGGCTTTGCTTTCCCCGCTCTCAGCACAAACACTGTACTGGGAATGGGGATCCTGGAGCGGAGCAGGAGGCTGCAGGTGCCCATGCTGCCCCTTGCTCTGGTGTAAGTGTGCATTAGTCTTGGCACGTGAGTGCATTAAGGATTTCCCCACACTGCTGCCCTGCTGGAGCTCATGCTGTGCTGCTGCTGCTCTGGTCCCACAGCATCAGCACAGAGCCTGTGCGAGCCTGGCAGCAGCAGCCAGGGAATCCTTGTCTTTCTCCTGACGTTCCTCTTAGGATTCCTCACACCTGTGAAAGCCATTTGTGCACCAGATCAGTGCCCCAGCACCCCACAGCTCTCCAAGCAGCTGTTCCCAAGCACCACCTTCTCCCCCATGCACCAACCTTCCCAGGAAACTGGACATCAACCTCGCCTTTGCACAGGGCACGATGTACATTGGTGCCTGATGTTCCAGTGTGCAGTGATTTTAACCTGCACCCCAAGGCTTGGGAAGAAGCCCTGCTTCCATTAAATCATTATCTACTGCTATTCCAAATTTCCTGTCAGGAATTCCGGCCGGCAGCGTTGCTCTCTGGCTCAGAGTGGCCAAGGTAAAAGTGACTTGGAAGTTTTTGCTGATGTGCTGAAGGGTTCAGTGCTGTGCAAGCACTTCTGTGTTGAAAAGGCCAGCCTGGACCAGCCAATGTGCCACAAATGGTTAAATCCCTTTGCTAAGTTTTTTCAGATGGGGTTTTCAAGTGCTGATCCAGTAAGAAGCAAATCTAATGCAGCTGGATGCTGGTCTAACAGGGAATGGCAGGGAGCCAACTGGCTGCCCTGCCACTCTTCACACTACAATAGGAAAATGCCAGAGTGGGAACTCCCTTCCCTTATTCCTGGCCAGGAGAAGTTAACTGTGCAGCCCCCACGCCCACAAGCACTAACCCAGCCTGGGACTGAGGGCTTTATTCTGCTGTCGAGGCAGTGGCCAGTTAAATTAAAGGCTTCATTTTGGGCATTTCCTTTCTGTGTCACAGGGCATCTGTGACCAAACACCTTCCCTCTGCTGTGAAATCAGCAGCCAGCTGGAATTGGTGGCTGTCAGTGTCACAGACCCAACTGCTACCACGATTTTGCCTGTCCTAAGATGATGTCATTAATTGATAAGGGATGATCCTTCACTGTGAAGTGCTCTGCACCAGCCCCACGGGGCTCTGGGCTGCTCGGTGTGGCCTTTGACTCACTCCCTGCAGCTCTCCCTGCCCCAGCACAAGGCAGCAGGGAGCTGCTCATGGGTTTGGATGTTTCTGGGGTTTTAGTCTGTTTAGCAGCTATATTACCATATTTCACACAAATTGTGGTGGTAGTGCCAGTGAGGGAGGGTGTGCTGGGATTTTGTCTGCCTGTGCCACTTTGCTTTCCTGGGCAGAGTGGGGTTTATTTATTAAAAAACAAACCAACAGAAATAATGTAAAGCACCATAAAACTGAGGATGAAAAGGATTTATAGCAGCCTGGCCAGCGCTGGCACCCAAGGCAGTTCAGCACTGGAGAGGAGAAGGGAGGGAAGGGTTTGCTGCTGCTGCTGCTGCTGCTCGGGGACACAAGTGGAGGTGTGTGGTGGTGTCCCCTGGCAGGCCATGCAGTACATGGAGCTGGTCCCCAAGGAGCTGCAGCCCGTGGCGGGCACGGACGGCGCCCTGCACCGGCGGCGGCGGCTGGCACGGCAGCTCCCGCTGCACGACCAGGACCCGGCCCAGTGCCGCGGCCTCGCCGAGGGCGAGCAGCAGCTGATGGAGGACTTCGTCAGCAAGTACAAGGCCGAGGCGCTGGGAGTCGGGGAGGTGGCGCTGCCGGGCCAGGGCGGCGGTGGGAAGGAGGAGGAGAAACCCCAGGACAAGAACATCGACCCCAACAGAGCCCCCGAGTCACCCAACGGGGCCCTGGAGAGCGAGCCCAGGGCTGGGCACTACGTGAGTGAGGGGTGGGATGGGGTGGGATGGGATGGGATCCATGGGATGGGATGGGGATGGGATGGGATGGGATGGGATGGGATGGGATGGGATGGGA
>NC_031781.1:19831716-19834434 GCF_001522545.3 Parus major
CAGGCTCAGGGAGCCACTGGAAATAGATTCAGTCTCAACTCAAGGGGCAAAAACTCACACCAGGCAGGGTGATCTGTGCCTCGTCCCCATCCTGCTCCCAGGGGATTCTCTGTGGCTGCTGCAGGTGCTCAGTCACATCCTAATGCTTGGGAGAGCCTGGAGGGACCCTCTGCCCCAGCCAGCCCTGCTGAGCACAAGGGTCCATCTGGCAGGGCTGATGAGGGGCATTCTCCTCAGCTTCATCTCCCTTTCTCTGCAGCAGGGGCAGGGAATTCTCGCTGTGGGAGCTGGTTTGAGCTCTGGCTTCTTGGCAGCTCTGAAAGGTTGGGGATGACATGTCCCTGGATGTCACGGGTGGTGTGTGTGCTGGTATTCAGTTGAAAGCTAAACTTGATGATCTTGGAGGTCTTTTCCAACCTTTCCCTTTCTGAGATGCAAGTCAGTATTTCCAGGTGGGCTTCTTACCCAGCAAGACCACAAATGGCAGGAGCTGGAGGCTCTGTCCAGTTACCACAGAGCTGTGAACATGGAGATGGAGTTCCCAGGGCTGTAATGGCTCTGGGGAAATGTAAACAGCTGCCCTGGGTCCCTGGGCATCCAAATACATTTCCACAGAGAAATGGCTGAGATTCCTCAACAGCCTTTTAGATTTATATTCCCCCAGCAGTGTCTGGAGTGGCTGCTGAACAGATGCTTGCCATAAAATATGGTGAGTGGAAATACCTTGTCCTGGTCCTCATGAGGGTGACTTGCAGCAGAGGATTTAAAGCTGAAAAAGCAAATGGTGTCCAAGTGTTTTTAAGAGGAAATTCTTTCCTGCCATTCCTGCACTGAGGTTGTACATGTAAAGAGTAGTTTTCATTTTCAGTCCTTATTGGGTAATGTCTCCCCTCTGCCATGGTCTGTAAATGTGCTTCTGACTTTGAATCCAGTGACACAGTAAAGATTTGCACTATTGCAACAAAACACTGCATTTTAAGATAAAAAATCACCAAAAAAGGAAGGTTTCCTCTAAACATATCAATAAGTCATCCTAGCAATGAGGGTTTACTTAAACAGCAAGTTTGTCCTTTCAGATAAATAAATACATAACTGTGATGTTATTCTCCTTAGTCTGAAGCATCATTTCTCTCAAGGCACCAGCTGAAAAATGGAGCAGCTTTCTCAGCAGTGGCAGATCCACTGGGCCAGCCCAGGGCATGGGGAAGGCGTGGGGCTGCTGGCCTGCTGAGCACAGACCTTCATCACCTCATCTTCCTCCACATCCCTCTGCAAGTCTGTCCCACGAGACCAGTGTTCTCCCCAGAGACAGAATCCCTGCCCCTCCAAAACTGGGAGCTCCTCTGCTGTTCCAAGTCACTGCTCTGGAATCAAATCAAATCCTGAGGCAATTGATCCAAATTAGTCATTGTTCCCAAAAGCTTGAGGCAGCAATGCAGGGAGTGCTCAGAGTGCTGGTGCTGTCTGGGAGCTCCTTCCCTGGCACTGCAGAGCAGGAGCTGGGGATGAGCAGGATGGGAAAGCTAAAGAGAACAAGACACTTTTTTGGCCAACACCTCTGGTAGTTCAGCTAATAAAGTCTTTACTCCTCTGCCTGCACGATGGAGATGTAAAAGGAGCACCGAGCTGAAATCCCACCCCAGATTTTAAGAATCTCTTCTTTGTAGTGTGCAAATAGCAGGATATGGAGGTTACACAATGCTTGGGAAAAGCCCCGTGAATAGTTTTTCCCGTGAATAATTTCCACAGAAAGAAACAGCAAAATAAGTTGTTTTTTTAACAGCTCTTGTTGGCAAGAAACTTGATCTCAGGGTTGGAAACTGCTGTGTTTGTTCTTGCTTCAGATCCTGCAAGATAAGCAGGGCTGGGCTGCTGGCTCTGTGGCTTTGGGGGCTGCAGGGGCTGTCTCTGGGGCTGCCCCCAAATGTGGTGCCCCAGGGAGGCACTGGGGGCCAAGGGAAAAGCCTGGGTGCCCTCTGTCCATCCCATCCCCGTGGGCTGTGCCAGCTGCCCCCAGCCCTGCTCCCTCAGCCAGACCAGGAACTTGTGGCAGTGCTCACAAATGTGTCTGCAGTGGTGGAAGGAGCAGTGTCAGCACTCGTCTCCCCTTTCAGCTGCACGGAGCAGCCCGGCCAGGAAACATTCTGTCCCTGGCACTGCCTCTTCTCTCCAGCCTGGATCTCCTGGGAAAATGGCAGTGCCCACCAGCCTGGTGGACATGGGGCAATGTCATGGGCTGACTTCACACTTAAGATAATTTCAGATAATTTCAGCCACTGAGATCCCGGCCGAGGGAGGGACCAGGCGATGGTGAAACCCGTGGGGTGCTGGAAAGATCAGAGAAAGCAGAGAAAACCACCTGGGGGTGCAGATGTCCCCTGGCCTCTGCTGTGGAACAGGAGGGAGGAGGGGAAGGAAACTCAGTGCAGTGTCCCAGCACCCCTGTGTGAGCCATGGCAAGGGCTGGCACTGCTGGGAATTGTCCCTTCTCTATCCCTGCCCCATCCCTGATGGCCTCCTGCAGCTCAGGGGCTGTCAGTTCACTTTGACACTGAGAAATCTTGGCTTTGTGTCTCCTCCTGAGCAGCTCAGGCAGGTGAAAGGTGTCTGTGCCCATGGCAGGGGTCAGAACTGGGTGATCTGTAAGGCCCCTTCCAACCCAAACCATTCAATGTTCTATTGCCATACCACTGTGTGCCCAGCTCTGTGCCCAGCTCT
>NC_031781.1:19835239-19853118 GCF_001522545.3 Parus major
CCCTGTGCCAGGGCTCAGAGTGACCAGAGTCCCTGTGACCCCCTGTGCCAGGGCACAGAGTGACCAGAGTCCCTGTGCCAGGGCAGGACCAGCTGGAGACCTCTGATCCCACTAGTGGCACCACCCCGTGGCCCTCTGCTCCTGCCAGTGCCAGGCTCAGCTGGGGCTTCTGAGCAACCTGGGCTAGTGGAAGGTGTCCCTGCCCAGGGCTGGGGGTTGGGACAAGGTGACCTTTACAGATCAAGCCAAAGCATGCTGTGATTATTTTGTGTACCCATTCCTGACCCCACGGCTGATGGGCGTGCTGGGAGGTGTGGGGCCGGTTCTCCCCGCTCCTGCCACGCTCCAGCTTGGAGGGGTGGTGGAAATAAGCAGCTGTGTGTCTGTGTGTCTGTCCTGTAGATTATCTTCTCGGAGGACTACCAGCGGGTGGAAGGGCTGGCCTGGCACAAGAAGCACTTTGCCTGCCTGGAGTGCGAGACGCTGCTGACGGGCAAACCCTTCGCCCTGGCCAACTCCAGCCTCCTGTGCACCACCTGCAGCCAGAGCAGGGTCTGAGCCCCTCGGGCTCCCCGAGGTCCCACCAGGACTGGGGGCATTTGGAAACACGGGAGAAGGGGAAGGTTAAAACTTCAAGAGTTCTGACTATTCACTTGCAAGCAGCTCCGTGTCCCCTTGCATCCAGCACAGCCTGAGGAAGGAATTTCCCCGGGGTCCTCTGGGATCTGCCAGGGAGCCCTTGTGCCCACGGGTGGGAGGAGCACGGTGTACCTGGCCAGGAGGAACTGGAAAGGAGGGGCTGGGCTCCACTGGCTTCCATCAAGTCTGTCCAACCTTCTTATGACTTAAGATCCTGCAATAGTCCTTTGGAAATAACCCATCTCAACAGTAACTTCTGGCATACTAAACCTACAGTTGTGGTCAAAAACAAGGGCTGTTTGTGGTTTGTAAATCTTTCCTGGAATTAGGCTGACAGGCTGCTGCCACTGTGCCAAGGCAGTGGGCTTGAGGAATTTGATCAATTTGCTGAAAGCAAATGATAGAAAATTGCAGCTACACACGGCTGGGGCTTTGTCCTGTGCAAAAGCAACAGGGCAAGGGGTTCACCCTGGTGAGAGGGACAGGCTCTGCCTGGTCAGAGACTGACTCAGCCCATGGAGCTGCCACCTGGAACTGGAATGGAAAGAATATTCTGGAAAACAGCTTTACAGCCTCTGCTGTCTTGGGTGGGGCAGAGTGTGTGTGTGAGTGTGAGTGTGTGTGTGTGTGTCTGTGTGTGTGTGTGTGTGTGTGTGCACTGTGTGTGTGTGTGCACTGTGTCTGTGTGTGTGTGTGTGTGTGTGTGCACTGTGTGTGTGTGTGTGTGAGTGTGTGAGTGTGTCCCTGAGATGCTGCAATGACACTTTTTCCCTGCAATTCTTCAGTGACCCTTCCAAGTGCCAAGGAGCTGTACCTTGTCCTGGGAGCCAGCAGCTCCTTGCCCTGGGCTCTGCCCTGTTCCCTGCCCTGGGCTCTGCCCTGTTCCTTGCCCTGGGCTCTGCCCTGTTCCTTGTCCTGGGCTCTGCCCTGTTCCTTGCCCAGGGCTCTGCCCTGTTCCCTGCCCTGGGCTCTGCCCTGTTCCTTGCCCTGGGCTCTCCCATTGCCTCTCAGGTCTGGTGCTATCCCAGGGTCTGGCACTGAGTCCCTGTGGGTCATATTTGTTCCCTACATCAGGTGATGCTTCTGACACTCCCTGAAAACACCAGGTAGCCCAGGCTGGCAGGTGTCTGTGCCCAGTCTGCTCCATGCTGAGCACTGACATCATTTGCCAGAAAAGTGGAATATGTCTTTGTGGGTAACCCTCCCCTGCTTGGGGAGCTCTGGGGCAAAATGGGATCCCCTTCCACCCCGGGCAGGGTTAAAATCCAGCGGTTCCTGCTGCAGAGGAATGTGGTGAGAGCTTGGGCAAATGGCAGAGCAGAGGCACAGGGAGAGGAGGGCTTTTGGGGGAGCACTGGGCTGGTCCTCTCCTCTCCCCCACCCGGCAGGGACAGGGCTGGGTCATCCCCAGCACCCTCCCTGCCCTGGGGTGGTCTCTGACAGGAGCGGGGACAAGTTCACATTATGGACAATGTAAGACTCCAGGAGAACTTGTAGATTATCCTTCCAGAGCCTACAGGGGCTGTGAGAGCTGCACAGGGACTGTGGACAGGGGCTAGTGGCAGCCCACTGCAGCATGTTCTGAGTTGTGATTTTGTCATCTATAAATTATAATTCACAGAAGTCCCTGTTCCAGCACACACTTACTCACTTCAGGCTTCTGGGACTGCTGGCACCTGCTCAAGCCTTGCAGGTATTTCTGCAGCTTGTAAAATACTGTCTGCTAAAGAAATTTACTGCAATTAAACAGCTTAACAAAATCCTGTGCCTCTCCAGTGTCGGGAGCAAAACCGTGAAATTAATGCATCGAACAGCTCAAAACATATGGGAGCCCTTAGTGTTGATATTAGAACTGAAATTCAGGGTAGGCATGAGATGATCCTGCCCCCAGCAAGGACAGATTTGAACTTGTGGGGCTGCAAAGGACAAAACCCTTCATGTCCTGTCCATGGCCAGAGCACAGGGAGTTTGTGCCTCCTGTCTGAGCATCCAGCTCCAATTTAAACTCAAGCTTTCTGCATAGTTGTTTCAAATATGACTGACAATACATTTAAATGTTCCTAAAGCTTTAAATAAAGTAATTTTGGATACAAAAATCCTTCACCTGCTCCCCCACTGCCCACCCAGCCAGGAGCAGGGGTAGGGGAGGGGAAGAGCAGAGCCTCCCTGCACAGAAATAACCACTGACTGGGCAGAAGCCACATTTCAGCTGAGGTTTTGCAAGCTGAAGTTTTTCAGGGCTTTACTGCTCTGAATCTACAAATATTTGCAGTGCTGTCTCACTTGTGGTTCCCCCCTTTTTTAAGCAATATTCCAGGCAGAGAAAGAGCCCGTCTGTCTGTGATGGGGAGGTGGACGCAGGGCAGAGTGGCTGCATGTGGGTCACCTCCTCCCCACAAACCCCGACACCTGGCCATCCCCAGCTGGCCAGAGGAGGGACTGGCCCCAGCCAGGGAGGTTTCTGTGCTCTGCACTCTGCACAGGGAGCTTTGGGAGCTTCACCTGCCAAGGTGGGCAGGAAGGGCAGCAGTGAGCACTGGCTGGAGCGATGCTGGTGCACACCCCGAGGGGAGGGAGGGAGGGAGAGCCCCTCATTACTGCTGCTTCCTGTGTTTATGTGTAACATTCAGGCCAAAACAAACAATTAAACTTGCAATTCAATGTCTCAGCTCCCAGTGACAGTAAGTCACTATTAGAGAGCTGTCACTCCAGGGTGACCAGAGGAGGCCAGCAGAGGAAGCTGGTTGGCATCTCAGCAAGGCTCACCCCCAGCCCTCGTGGGGCACAGAATTGTGGGGAGCCTGGAGCCAGCTCTGCAGCCCCTGGGACCCTGCAGAAAATCCTCCTGCAAGGGGAAGAGCCGAGTGGGCTCTCTGTGCCTGCAGTGCTGGTCCTGGGGGGAGAGCAGAGCCCCGGGCTGGGGGGTTTGGACTGGTGGTGCTCAGGCTCTGGTTTGCATCATTCCAGGCCAGAAAACAATCAGCCTTCTCCTTTACAGTTTGTTTCCAAAATAACTCTGCTCGGAGACTTCTCCAGTGAACTGGTGCAGACCTGATTTACTGGAGTGGATGGGACTCTTGTTATTTACCTTGGTGGTAACAAACAGCCACAGAGAAGTTGTTGATCCTGGGTATAACTCAGGGAGAACCTGATCCTGGGGTGGAGGACAATTGCCTTAAACAGAAACTTTTAAGGGGCTTTATTAGGCAGTCAATTCTTTAAAAAATGTGATTTCAGATACCTGTAACTAATAAACCTCAAAATTCAGTGGCTGCAGGAGAGAAAAACATAAACCAAAGGCAGAGCAAGTTGGTTGTATAAACACTACAATAAAACTTTCTTAAAAGCCCCAGAGAGAAAAATTTAGAGGTGATAAAGCAAGTATTCATGAGGTGTGGGTGGAAACTTCCTGAGACCTGCACGGCTGCTGCTTTAGGGCAGAGCTAAAGAAAGCCCATATGGCTGTGTGTGCTTCTGTAAAAGGTGAGGTTATGTTTATATAAACCTAATTTGAGCTTTTATTTACTTCTCAACTCCCTTTCTTCAGCTAAATCACCAAAAAATCACCCTCTCCACAGTGAGGGTTTTGTAGATCGTTGCCTGATTTCAAAGTTACAGAAACTGCTAAAATCACCTGGAGCAAACCAGGAAGAAGAGGAAGTACATTTATTGTGGCTCCAGGGAAGGACTGGTGCCAGCCAGGCCCTGTGTCACCGTGTGCCACAGGCCCAGGGCTGGCAGCAGGAGCCTGTCCCCTAAAGTCCTTTCTGTCCCCTGAAGTCCCCTCTGTCCCCTAAAGTCCTTTCTGTCCCCTGAAGTCCCCTCTGTCCCCTAAAGTCCTTTCTGTCCCCTGAAATCCCCTCTGTCCCCTGAAGTCCTTTCTGTCCCCTGAAATCCCCTCTGTCCCCTGAAATCCCCTCTGTCCCCTGAAATCCCCTCTGTCCCAGGGCTCTGCTGCCTGCCCAGCCCAGGCCAGTGCCAGAGGTGTCTCAGGGAGCTGTGTGTGTGGACACACCTCCCCGAGACACCTTCCCAGTTTGGGTTCTGTTCCCAGTTTGGGTTCTGTTCCCCCAGTTTGTGTCCTGTCCCCAGGTTTGTGTCCTGTTCCCAGTTTGTGTCCTGTTCCCAGGTTTGGGTTCTGTCCCCAGGTTTGGGTTCTGTTCCCAGTTTGGGTCCTGTTCCCAGTTTGGGTTCTGTTCCCCCAGTTTGTGTCCTGCTCCCAGTTTGTGTCCTGTCCCCAGGTTTGTGTTCTGTCCCCAGGTTTGGTTCTGTCCCCAGGTTTGGGTTCTGTTCCCAGTTTGTGTCCTGTTCCCAGTTTGGGTCCTGTTCCCTTGCTGTCGGCACTCCTCTCCCCAGGAGCTGTGGTTTGGCACCACAGGGCCTGGGAAGAGCCACAGAAGGATCCCAGTCCCAGGGCTGTGTCTGCCCCCACACAGCCCCTGCAGCTGGGGAAGCGCTGGGCAGTGCCAGGCAGAGGAACAAAAAGGTTTCATTTTGGTTTGTGGCACGGGCCTGTGTGCAGAGGCTGCAGGAAGCACAGACAGAGCAGCTTGGCTCTTTGTCCCTTTAACAAAAGGGGTAAAACTCCACACCAAGATGAGCTTTAAGGTCTTTCCCGAGCAAAAGCATTCTGTGATTCCAGGATCTGTGATTCCAGGATCCCCTGCCTGTCTCAGCCCTAAGGTCTTCCAGCTGCAGGGAGGGCCATCCCAAAGCCTTTGTGAACACACCTCAACATTAAGCACAGTCAGTTTATCAAGATTAGTTAATTAAAGGCCCCTTGTTATTAATTTGGAGATTTCCAGAATATGTTCAGTCCCTGCAAAGTCACCAGAAAAGAAAAAGAGCCACAACAAGTTTAGCTTGGATTAGACAAATGACCTTTCTTGCCCGAGCGGGTTGGGAGGCTCCCGAGGGTCCCAGCTGAGCAGCCCTGAGCGCTCACAGGGCGGCTCTGCAGGCACTGTCAGCCTCAGGAAATTCATCTGGCCAGTCCCAAGGGAAGGTCTTGGCAAAGCATTAATGGCCTTCTTTTATAAAAGAGACCTTCATTCCCTGGCCTGTGTCAGTTCAGCTGCTGGGGTATCTGTGCAGAGCTGATCCCCATCCCTGAGCTGCAGGGGAACCCACTGAGCCCTGGTGGAACATCTGGCTCAGCAGCAGCAGCACGGTGTGTACCCTCAGCACGGTGTGTGTACCCTCAGCACAGTGTGTGTACCCTCAGTACAGTGTGTGTACCCTCAGCACAGTGTGTGTACCCTCAGCACAGTGTGTGTACCCTCAGCACAGTGTGTGTACCCTCAGCACAGTGTGTGTACCCTCAGCACGGTGTGTACACCCTCAGCTGGTGGGCACCTCCTGTGCGCTCCTCCTGTGGGCTCCTCCTGGTCCTGTGGGCTCCTCCTGTGGGCTCCTGGGCACTTTGTGTGCTCAGCACCACGGGCACCTGGAATTCCATGCTGGTTCCACCAGGAATGAGCCGGGACAGAGCTGCACAGAAAACCCGTGTGAATGGAGGGCTGGCAGTAACCCACACACACAGCTGGGGCTGCAATCCCTGCTACTTCTGAGGTATCAAATTCAGAGCAATGTCTGTGAGACACAGTCACAGATCTCCAAAAGAGATCCCAGTTCTGGGAAAACAAATGCCAAATGGTTAAGAAAAAACACATCTGAGACACTTCAATAAACAGCAACTCTCATGTGGCCTCAGATTTGTCTCAGAGCCTCCCCCTCTAGATTTTCCTCCTTAATCCTAAAATGAAATTAAATTTATTTCATATGTTCTTAGTGCCTGAACAATTATTGTACCCTTGCAGTCACTTGCAGGGCCTTTTTCTCCTTCCCTTCCCACCTGGAAGAGTCATTTCCTTGTTTTCAGTTGTGCAGGACAAGCATGGCCAGCTGATGTCTTCACCATCTGAGTGGTTCCATGTCAAAAATAGATGCAAGAAGTCAAGGGAACTCCAACCCCCATGGAGTTACCAAAGGGATGAGCACAATTCCTGCTGCTGCTTCACAAATCCTGCCTCAAATGGAGATTTTCCTTATGGTTTTCCACATAAATAGTATAGAAAATTAGAACTAGAAATAATGTCTAAAATTCTGAATTAGTGTCCTGCTGTCCCCAGCTCTGTCTGGGACAGGACCCCAGCCCTGCTGTCCCCAGCTCCCCCAGGACAGGACCCCAGCCCTGCTGTCCCCACAGCAGCCCCTGACAGGGTGATGGCCTGGAAGTGACTGCCTGCTGGGTGATGTCACTGGCATCACATAGGGAAAGGCCAAATAAGGCAGCAGTTTAGGGAAGATGTGTCCTAAAATGGGAGCTGGACTGATGACCAGCAAGCACTGAACACAGGGATGATATTACCATGGTGAGAACCCTGAGCCAGCACAGTCCCAACGCTGGAAAAATCCCTCCAGGACGTGGAAAGATGAGAGAAAATGAGAGAAAATGAGCCCAAGCCAGAGCTCTCTCCTCCCCAAACGCAGGCAGGGCACGGGGTCAGCGTGGGAAGGATCCCAGTGCTGCGAGAGATGGACACATCGGTGCCGTGAGAACTCTTCCTGGGAACAGATTGTTTTTGGGGACAAGAGATTGTTTTTGGGGAGTTCCTTCTGCGTGATTTTGGCTTTTCAGCACAGAGCAACGAACCTGTTCTGGGCAATAGAAGAAATGTGAATTTAAAGGGGTTTGAAGCCAAGCAGGGAGGAAGCCTGACCTTGCTGCAGAAGGGGGAAACGGTGTGGAGCCTACAGCAGCCCCAGGGCTGGGCAGGAACTGCTGGGAGCTGCTGGGCTCAGGGCTGGGCTCAGGGCTGGGCTCAGGGCTGGGCTCAGGGCTGGGATCAGGGCTGGGCTCAGGGCTCAGTGCAGGGCTCAGGGCTGGGCTCAGGGCTGGGCTCAGGGCTGGGATCAGGGCTCAGGGCTGGGCTCAGGGCTGGGCTCAGTGCAGGGCTCAGTGCAGGGCTCAGGGCTCAGTGCAGGGGACACTGCAGGGGTCACTGCAGGGCTCCTGGCACGGAGCAGCTGTTTGGGGGGTCCTGGTGTGCTCAGCAGCCTGGGGAAGGATGGAGCTGCAGGGGGATTCCACAGCCAAATCCACTGGGAATCTGCTGTCCCCTGACACTGGGCAGGAGGGGCTGAGCTGGCAGCATGAGCACTGCCAGATTTTCATATTTATTGGATGAAACTGATTTTGAAGTCAAAAGATTGAATTTGATTTATAAAGCCCCTCAAGACCCAGGCCCAGGGGGGCGGTGAAGGAAGGTTTGGGCTTACCCAGCAGAATTTTCTCCTTCGGGCACAGATGGGGCCTTGCCAAGGCTTGCTCAGACTCTGGAGGACTGGAATAACAGCAAATTTAATCAAAGCCACAGCTGTGCCCTAGCTGCAGCTGCCTCGGTGGCATCTGCACCCCTGGCAGCTGGACAGACACACGGGCTGGGTGTGCTCAGGACCACGCTGTGGGAATTCCTGGGCAGCAAGTCCATAAGGAGAAATTCAGGAACAAGCCAAGGCCCTGAGCATCCCTCATCACTGGAACGGGCCACTCTCAGATGCTGTCCCCAGGGAGCATCTGTGACACTCCAACCCAGGGTCCCTCTGCCCTCACAAACACACAGGCTGAGGCTGTCAGCGTCCCCAGGTGCCCCTCCTCATTCCCATGCAGCACTAATAATAAATACAGAGTGCAGCTATTAATAACAGCCATGGAAAGTGCTCTGCAGTGACGACACCGAGCACAGGCTGGCAGGGCCCCCTCCCTGCGCCCAGCAGAGCCCCAGGAATGTGATAGTTTCCTGTGAAAGAGGTCCTGCTCATTCATCAGCCATCAAAAAACGTGTGCAAGCCAAGAATGTATTTATTTTTCATCTAAATATAGCTGAAGTTCTATTAAAACCTGCCAGGAATGGCAGGACTCCCACCCCACGGCCGGCAGCAGGGAGGTGGCACACGGCTCCGGGAGCCGGTCCCTCCTTGCCAGTGTGCCTGCATCCCAGGATGCTCATCCCCCGGGCTGGGGGCACAGGGAGGGGCTGTGGGGAGGGGTGATGGCACCACTGCCTCCAGCTGCCCCCAGCTGTGCCCAGGTGAGGCTGGGTGGGCACAGCCTCTCCCTGAGCCTGGCAACACGGGAGGATTGGAGCAGAGCGAGGCCCCGAGATGGATCCTGCAGGGATAGCCAGGGATGTCCCAGGCAGAGGACAGCCAGCCCCAGGCAGGGTCAGGGGGCTCCCTGAGGGGTCACTGCTTGACCTCTGGCAGCAGCACTGGAGAGGATGAAGTTTATCTCGTGCTTCAAGAATGACTCTGAGAGCAAACTGGGTTTGTATTTGTTTCGGAACAACCACTAGCAACTGCTGGGGCCAGCAGGATCTGGCCTGATGATTATTTAGGCTATTTGGATAGCTTCGACAGCTTGTCCAAACTCTCTGGGCCCTCACTGTTGGTAGCCCCGCCTGTAAGCACACAGGTACAAGTTCATGTGTATCTGTGAATATCTGGGAAGGAATGACTTTGCAGGGGCAGCTTTTGCTGTTCAGGAAAACCTGCCCCGCCTCTCTCGGGCTCTGGACTCTCAAAGATTGGAAGCCAAGGGTTTGGCAGGAGCCACAGAGAGGCAGAGCTGGGCAGGGCTGGCAGGGTTGGGCAGGGCTGGCAGGGCTGGCAGGGCAGGCAGGGCTGGCAGGGCTGGGCAGGGAGGAGAGGGGAGAGCTCAGCTCCTGCTCCACCACACGATGCTCCCCCGGTGCCCCAGTACAGGGGGACCTTGGCAGAGCCTGCAGTGAAGTGGAGGCAGGAATTTGCCAAAGAATTGGTTTTGACAGACCACACGGAAAATCAAAGCATCACACTAAGAGCTTATTTTGGTCTTCTGGTTTACTGGCGTTTTTCCTGTGAAACCTTCTCTTTCCTGTGTGTGAAGACAGTATGTTCTAGCTGAGCTCTTGCATCTGCAATCACATTTACAACAGCAGCAGCAACAGAGATTGCAACACTCCAGTGAGGATCAGATGGAGTAGAATCCTAATGTTTATTCAAAATTAACTACTATGGTAGAAATAGTGGTAATAAATAACATCTGCCTTGGCTCTGAAAATGCAAAAGGAACAATAATAACCCCAGTCACCTTCATCTTTCAATACATTTCTAAAAAATTATTTTGCTGGTATTGTGCTTGTTAATTGGGATTTCTTTGATAATTAGAATTTCTTCTTCATTTGCAAAAGATCTAAAGTCTAAATAAAAAATGTAATCGGTGACTGTTCTCAACATCCCCTTGTGTTCACCCGAGCTCACTAATCACCCCAGGAGGCAGCAGGACATCCCCTCACTGCTGCAGGATGCAGGAGGAGGTGGGAGAGCTGCTCTATGACACCAGGAGGATCTCAGGTTAAAAAGACAATGATGGAGAACATCTGCAAGGAAAAAACCCTGCTCAGGAAGACCCTGCTCGTCTGGCACAAACACATTTATTCCACCTGTTCCCAGCACATTACAAGACCTGGGCAGTACTCAGGACAAATGCAGAGCTCCAAGTCCCAAAAGATGTCCATCCCTCTCCACACAATGTGCCCAAAGCAGGGTCCATGCTGAGGTTGGTGCTGCCGTGGTGCAGGACAGCTCGGTGGCACGGCTCAGCCCCAGCCAGCAGCTAAGAACCAGCTCCAGAGGAAAAGGACACTCTGTCCCAATCCAAAGCCCAAACACTGACCTCTGCGAGGAAAACTGACCCCAGCCCAGCCACAACCAGCACCCACGGGGAGAGGCTGCTGGCAGGCTGCATTAAAAACTGCCTCTGTTGACTCTGTGCCCCGGGATGCACTGGCACCTTCCCCCAGCAGCTGCTTCTCCTGCTGCTAAATCGGAAAGGTTCCTTCAAAACCTCTGGAACTGCCTCCAGGCTCTTTCCCAATGCCTGAGTGTATTCAAATGATCCCTAATTTCCAAGGACAACAGCCAATCCTGCCTAATTTGTGCACTCCCACATTCGCTTCTTAATAACCTTGTAACAGATGACTCTTGCATAAACAGTCCCGAAATGAGATCTCCAGGGGATCACCGCGATTCCAGAGCCTCCTGTTAACTCCTGCCGGCGGGAGAGGCTTTATGTTCCCTTTGCAAAGGGAACCCTTCTGCTGCATTACCTGCAGGGCCTGGCTGTGGCTGCTGGTGCCAGGGGAGCTGGAGGTGTCCCCTGGCAGAGCTGTGCTGCCCCGGGGTCCTGCAGCCCCCAGTGTCCCCAGCATGCAGCCCCCAGTGTCCCCAGCATGCAGCCCCCAGTGTCCCCAGCATGCAGCCCCCAGTGTCCCCAGCAGCGCGGGGACCAGCTCCAGCCTCTCGGGATGGATGGAGAGGGATGGATGGAGATGCCTTTTGACAAACAAAGGCCTTCACACAGAGCAATTAAGGGCACTTGGAAGTGGGAAGTGCTCGGGAAACGCCCGGCAGGACAGGAATGGCCTTTTGCTGAACCCCACAAGATTCCTCTACCCTGTCTGTGCTCTCCAGCGCTGCAGCTCCCATACAATGAGCAGCACCACCTCCAGCAGCTGTCACTGAAACCCTGGGGAAAGGAGCCCGGCACTGCCCCAGCCCAGCCCTGGCAGCGGGGCTGGAGCCAGGCAGAGGTTCAGCAGCTCCAGCTCCATCGCTGAGCTCCTGCCTGACCACAAACCATCCCCTGCCTCTGAACCCAGCTCAGCGCCCAGCACAGGACTGTCCCCACCAAGGGATGAAGCTGCAAGCCCCTGTTGGGGGGCAGATTGCCGAGCCAAGGCAGCAAATCCCCTCCCAGCTTCCCCCCAGAGAGCCCAGCTGAACTCCTGAGCCTTCCAATAAAACCAGGAATGAAAGTCACTGACCTGGGCGCCTGCCCGAGCAGGTCACCCCCGGCTGCTGGAGCTGCTCCTCCCCGGGACAGGTCGCACAAGCCCCGCTGCTGTCCTGTGGAAGCAGAAACACGGAATTTTAATGGGGATTCTGGAGCCCGCAGTGTCTGAGCTCCGTGGATCCGCGGTGATTCCCTGGCTCGGGGTGTGCGGCTCCGGCAGTCAGCGATTCCCCATCCATCCATCCATCCATCCATCCATGCATCCATCCATCCATCCATCCATCCTCCATCCTCCATCCATCCTCCCCCGGGCCCTGCAGCGCATTGCCTGGGAAGAACAAACAGCAAATGCCAGCCTGGAATCTACTGGTGAATGCGGGATTAGTCAAAGAACGGACGTGTCCGTGAGACTGGGGACAACCTCAGCTCGCCGCGGGGCGGAGGCGAGCGCGGCTGGGCAGAGGCTGCTGGCCCGGCTGTGGCGGATGCAGGAGCATCCCGCGGACCGGCAGCAGTTAACAGCTGATTCACTGGGGCTCTCCGAGCCATCATCGGCCCCGGTGGATTCGTGCTTTAGAGTGACTGCCTCGATTACGCGATACCATCTCTGTTATTCCAAACTTAATGGAGCCGCATAAACAAAGCACTTTTAGAACAGTCCCTTCTTTTTTTTTTTCCTCCCTTAAAGATCATTGTTTGGATAAAACAGAGGGTGGTAATAATTCTCCGGGCTGCGCTGGCCGTGAAACCTCGGAGTGCAGCCGGTCTCCGACTGATCTGTCCAGCCGTGCCTCAGTTCCCCCTGTCCAGCCGTGCCTCAGTTCCCCCTGTCCAGCCGTGCCTCAGTTCCCCCTGTCCAGCCGTGCCTCAGTTCCCCTGCCCAGGAGCTGTGTCCAGATCCATCCCAGCAAGCCGAAGGGCTCTGGAGCAGTTGCTGCCCCTCCTGCCCGAGCTCTCGCCTCGCTCGCAGGGTGCAGAGGCAAGTTCAGCTCCTCTCAGCCCCGTGTCCGCCCGTGGTGGCCTCACCGCGGGGTAAGGAGTTTGTGCTGCCTGGGCAGGCTTTGGACATCCCAGCTCCGCGTCCCTGAGGGTCCCCGCAGCACCAGGAGCACCGGGGGATTTGGGGGGCAGGGGGAGCCGGGAGGTACCGGCAGCTGCCCAAAGCTCGGAGAGAGGGCAGGAGACAGCCGAACTCAGAGGAACAGGAGCTCGGAGGAACAGGAACAGCAGCTCAGAGGAACAGGAACAGGAGCTGAGAGGAACAGGAGCTCAGAGGAACAGCTCAGAGGAACAGCAGCTCAGAGGAACAGGAACAGCAGCTCAGAGGAACAGCAGCTCAGAGGAACAGGAGCACAGAGGAACAGCAGCTCAGAGGAACAGGAGCACACAGGAGCTGCCCAGCTCCCCCGGGCACCGATGGACCACTGCCGGATTATTCCTGCACGGAGCTGCCCGCAGACCTGGGATATCTTGCATTATGCACACACACGCTTCCAGCATCTAAATTCAGTGATAAAATCCTGCTCCTAACGGACACAATCCAAAGCTATAAAATTGTGCTACACAGCCATTAAAGGAGACATAAATAAAAATTATTTCACAAAGGCAAATGTCTCTGTAGGGCTGGCAAAAGAAAGCAATTCCTTTCCTTTATTAATTATTTCACTTAAAAAGTGAAATAAATTGACCATCTAGCGAGCTTGTCAAAAGCTAAATGGGATCTGTCACACAAACAAATGTTCTGCTAATGTCGGAAAAGGAATTTCCTTTAGAAGAGGACAGATTATCCAGCACTGCTTCTGGATAAGGCTGTGGCAAGAGTTGATCCCAAACTTACAGAGGAAAAAGCAACAGGAAGAGGTCTCTGACTGTTCTGCCTGGCACGTAATGAGAAAAAAGCCAGAAATGAGAACTCCAGTGAGGTGCCCATCACCATCCCCGAGAGCTGGGGGTCCCCATCAGTCTGGGAATGGCCTGGGTGCCCTGGCACTGCCAGGTGTGTCATGGAATGGCCAGGTGTGTCCTGCACTGCCAGGTGTGTCCTGCACTGCCAGGTGTGCCATGGACTGCCAGGTGTGCCATGGAATGGCCAGGTGTGTCATGGAATGGCCAGGTGTGTCATGGAATGGCCAGGTGTGTCAATGCACTGCCAGGTGTGTCCTGCACTGCCAGGTGTGTCCTGCACTGCCAGGTGTGCCAGGCACTGCCAGGTGTGCCATGGACTGCCAGGTGTGCCATGGAATGGCCAGGTGTGTCATGGAATGGCCAGGTGTGTCAATGCACTGCCAGGTGTGCCGTGGGAATCTCCTCCTCACCCGGCCCGTCCCGGCTGCAGCCAGGGCTGGCGAGCGGAGCTGCGGGGCACGGAGCTGTCAGAGCAATCAGTCAGTGCCCCGCACTCACCCCTGTCCTGACCCGGCCACCCAGGGGCACAGAAGGCACCAGGGGACGTGCAGGATTCGGGCCCAGGTCCCCCCCGTCCCAAGGAACCGAGCGGGCCGGCAGGGACCGAGGGTGCCTCGGGCACCGTGCAGGGTTTGTGTCCCTTCCCTGTCCTGCGCTCCCGGAGCCCGGGCCCTGCTGGAGTGGAGCAACACTGACCCCGTGCGCGGGTGGCAGAGCCCTGCAGGGCCAAGGACAGCCCTGGAGCGGTCACCAAGGGCTCCGGGGGGCTCAAGGGACACCAGCCCTCATCCTGCATGATGTGCACCCTCATCCTGCAGCATCTGCATCCCCATCCTGCATCATCTGCATCCCCATCCTGCAGCATCTGCACCCCCATCCTGCATCATCTGCATCCCCATCCTGCATCATCTGCACCCCCATCCTGCAGCATCTGCACCCCCATCCTGCAGCATCTGCACCCCCATCCTGCATCATCTGCACCCCCATCCTGCATCATCTGCACCCCCATCCTGCAGCATCTGCACCCCCATCCTGCAGTATCTGCACCCCCATCTCCACATCCTGCAGCATCTCCACACAGATCAGCGCTGCTGGGTGGCCAGAGCGGAGCCCCAGCCCGGACAGGGCTGAGCAGCCCGGCAGAGAAAGGCTCCAGGAGCTCTCCAGAGCCCCAGACACTTTGTGTGGAAGCAGGTGAGAAGCTGCAGAGCTCAGCACTGCACACACACCTGTAAGGCAGGAGACCACGGGGGCGAGGGGCAGGGCCCCGGCTCTGGCAGCGTTTTCCTTAAAGTTTCCAACTTATTTTCATTCTGCTCGTGGGACGTGGGCTGTTTGTTTCCTCAGGTATCACTCTAAAAATAACCACTGGGAACAATCAGTCCTCCCGATGTCCAAACTCCTTGATGTTATTCAGCCTATGAAAGTGACCTTCATATTGCAGCAGATTAAAAATTCCATCCAGGCAGGAAAAGAGCACACAGAGGAGGCAGAAAATGCCAGCCTGGCCACAGGACCCGGTCTGACGGCACAGGGAGAGGCTCAGGGTGTCATCCACCTACTGATTTATTGGACTTTTCTTCAGGGATCATGGGCAGCAAAATTAATGGCTCCATTATTTCTTCCTATGAAAATAAAACGCCACAAACTTCACTGGAAATGTCACATCCCTCGTGCAGGACAGGCTGTTCTTGAGCTGTAGGAGCACAGGTTCCCAAGGGGTGCTGAGCAAGGAGCTCTGCAGGAACTTCCTAGTGAGAAGTAAATCGGTAAAATGGATTCAGCACCTCAGTCATACCCAGAGCAAACAGGAGCTTCATCCTCAGGGGGTGGGGAGAGTGGCCCAGGCCATTTGAGAATTAGCTGGCGGACGATGGAATGTGGTTTGAGCTGGAAGGGATGAGGTTCCTCACCCACCGGATCGCTGGGCTCTGCAATGGGTGACACCTCCGGCCACAGCCCTGTGCCACCCCTTTCCTCCCCTCCCACGACACCGGGGACAGAGAGGTGTCGGAAATGGTTATTCAGGAAATGGTTATTTTTAACATATTACTTGAAAGCACAGTTTATGAATAGCTCAGTCAAGAAGTACACCGCACAAAAACAGAGACTCGTCAGCGTGGCATCCGCGGCAGTGCCAGGGGCTCGCTGCTGCCGCTCCGGTTTTGCTGGAGACACTTTTGGAGAGCACTCCTTTTCTATTTTTGTGCTCTGAAATGTGTGAACAGTTAAAAACTGCCGAGAATGACACTAAAGAGCTCGAAAGGGCGAGCGCTTAGGAGTGTTCGCACCTTTAACACACATGCACATGTGAACAGCGTGACCCGAGGGAAAACAAAGCGGTACAGAAGGACCTGATGGATCCTCACAACACCCATCCTGGCTTTTCCCTTTCACTGGAACAAAGCCCCCCAAACCAACAGCAAAGAAAAGCCCCGGTGGTGTGGAACGGGCTGATTTGTTATGTTTAACAGCATTAAACAGGGGGTTCGGGGGTGAGCGGGGCTGGGCAGGAGCAGCTCCTGAACACGGCCAGAGCAGCAGAACCCAGTGCCCATCACCAGCAGCCAGGGCAGCTCCTCCTGGATGTGGTACCAGGAGTCTCCTGGAGCCACTGCCAGGGGCTGGGTTGGGGTGAGCTCTGCCCAGGCCACCCCGGGACAGGATGAACCTGCCCGCTGTGACACCTGAAATCCATTCTGCTTTGGAATACAAATACAATACAGACACAGGCCTTGTGATGGCACAGCTACAACAAGGCTCTGGGGTTTGCAGGTTCAGGTTGTGCTGACCCCACGGACCCCAGTGTGGGCAGGAGCCACACTCCCGGCAGCACAAGGTGTTCTCACCCTGCCCCAGCCCCTCTGCCCTTTCCTTTGCCAGATGTCACTGCCCCGGCAGCACCTGCAAACAGCTGGAAAACACCTCCTCATCCAACACAGCACTAAAAACAACCCGGCCTGACCTTTCTGGGTGCTTAGAAACCCAACAGTGGGCTGAGCACAGATGGACAGTTCACTAAAATAATATTTACAGATACAGGAGAAGCACTTTCAGCATGAAATTGGTGCACTGGCCCTTATCAACACCTCAGCACCCCCTGTGACAGGTGACAGACCTTCAGGCACGTCCTGACACTCTGCTCCAGCCACAGCACTAAATCTGCCCGGTGACACGGTATTTTATCTTTCCATCTCAGTGCACCCCACCCAAAGGGACATGGGCACAGGCACCAGGCTGCCCAAAGCCCCAGCACAGCCCAGCTGCACTCCTGACTTCTCTGAGGTGTCCTTACCCTGCAATCACAGACTGGGAACAATTTCTATCTAACCTAAATTTCCCCTCTTTCAGTCTGCACCCATCACTCCTTGTCCTATCTCTACACTTCCTGATGACTTATCCCAGGAGTACAGATAGCTGGGGTTTGTTCCTTTGGGTGGGTACAAATAATTTTTAATACCACTTGCCCATATAAAATGTACAGTCCAGACTATTTTAAGCAGTAAAATCAGATCTTTGCCAAAATCAAGTGCTAATCCTTTATCTGGAGCCATTAAAATACAATTATTAGTGCATGCAGAAGAGCAGAGCTTCAAGCCAGGGCCAGAGTTTTCTTTTCTTATCATGAAGCCACGAAGGAAAGAAGCAATGAACACAGAAGTGCACCAAGAGCTGCTTGTCCTAACGAGTAACAATAACTCTGGCAGAACAGGCCCATGGAGCAGAACCTTTCCCCAGAGGTCCAGAACTGCAAGTTACAGTCCAGTGAGTTTAAAACAAACATGTGCTCTGGCATTTGCAGCTGGAATATCAGGATAGTGCCAAGCTCTGGGCCCAGGGGAGAGTCGGGTGCTGCAGGACAAAGCCCAGGAGACACTCCCAGAGTGACAAATTGCTACCAGTGTGCCAGGAGCACTGCCAGGGTCACCCAGCAGGGCAGGGGAGAGGGGAGGATCACCGGCAGGGCCTCTGCAGCCCTGAGGAGCCCAGGGGACCCCACAAACAGCCACATCACTATGGGAAAAGCGCCTGTTGAAGTCTCTCCTGTAAAAGAGAAACAAGATCTTGCCTGTTGAGTCTCTCCTGATGAGCCTCACGCTCTCCATCACTGCTCATGGCCAGAGCTGCCCCTGCCCTGGGTCAGTTCCTGGGGCTGGACACCCCTGCCAACACTGGAAGTTGTGTCAGCTCCTACGGTTTCAGATCCATAACATTTCTTCACATGGTGTTGCAGGGAGAGGGGACAACAGCAGACATTTACCAACAGTGCCTCCAGGCCATTGGGGCTCTAAAGGGACCTTCCCCAGCACAGTCAGGTGTGTGCTCACCTCTGCTTCAGCACAAACACCTGCAGAAGGGACTCGGGATGGAATCACTGCACTTCAGGGCATGGCTTTCTCCCCTGCACACACACACAGCCCTCTTCCTCAAGGGCCAGGTGCAGCCCATCCCTGAGACCACTGCCAACCTCACAGCATTCCAACCTTCTGACCTTCCA
>NC_031781.1:19853554-19858872 GCF_001522545.3 Parus major
CTTTCCAACCTTCCAGCTTTCCAACCTTCTGACCTTCCAACCTTCCAACCTTCCAACCTTCCAACCTTCCAACCTCCCAGCTTTCCAACCTCCCAGCCTTCCGACCTTCCGACCTTCCGACCTTCCAACTTTCCAACCTTCCAACCTTCTGACCTTCCACCCTTCCAACCTCCCAGCCTTCCAACCTTCCAACCTCCCAGCTTTCCAGCTTTCAACCTTCCAACCTTCCAGCTCTCCATCCCACCCACAGCTCCCCAGCCCAGGCAGGCAGAGGGCTCTGCTGCCTGCTCCTGGTAAAAACCACAGCACACTTGTGCTGATTCCTTTAGGAGGCAAATCCAGCAGACCCAGCTTTCCCCGAGGGAACGGGAACCAGGCAAAGGAGAAGGCTGCTCCCGGGGGTTCAGGAGGAGGAGGAGGAGGAGGAGGAGGAGGAGGATGCTCTTTCCCCAGCAGCACTCACTAGATGGTGCTGTGAGACAGCAGAACAGTCTCCACAGCCTCACTCGGCTGCCTCAAAATCCCACATGTCCTACAGTCTTCCATACTCTATTGATCAACATCGAAACTGTAGTTCCATAATTCCAGTTTGATAAAATATTCAAGGCTGGTATATTGATTGCAACATCCATTTTTTACTCAAAGCTCCAAGGAGCAGATCTGTTCTACAGTTACTGCTGTGAAACAGGTTTTTTTTCACCTACTTTAAAGGTTCAAAACAAAAGCTTTTTTAAAATAAAGACAATTTCACAGAGTTCTACACAGGATAAAATTTAAATTCCCAGCCCTTACTATTTGCACATGTGCAAAGAGATTTTCTAGACTCCTGCTCCAGCCACCACAGCATTTAAACTGTCTAAAATAAAGCCAGAAGTGCTTACATCTGTCTTTCCTCCTTGCTTACATCTTTCTTTCCCCTCCTCTGTGTTCCACACCAGGTAGAAAATGCCCTTTGTTTAAGGAGGATATAACACTGCAGGCAGCATCAGCCCTTTAGGATATTAAGCTCATTAAGGACATTTTAAAGTAAGAGGGGCCGTGTCCATGTAACAAGGAAGGGGAGATTGCTCCAGACCCTGGGGGTTGGTGGTGCCACAGCCCATCTCCAAAAGGTGCCAACCATCATCCCTTCTCCCTCCTCTGGTCAGGATTTGATAGCTCAGAGCTCTGGAAATCACACCAGCAATGCAGAATGACAAAAAAGTGGCGTTTGGCCCCAAGCCCCTCCAGTATTTGCTTTTACTATAAAAGGAGCCTTGGCCTGTTGATGAACACGGGCTGGATGTGGTTCCACAGCCACAGGGGAAGCTGAGGGTTGTGTTTTCAAACACCCTGTTCTGCTTGTGACAGCCACAGCTCCTTTTAAGCCTCACCTCAGCCCCAGGGGCTGTCCTGTCTCCAGAGCACAGCGATGCTGTTTCAAGCACTGGGCACACTCTCGGTGCCAGCCACGGCTCAGCTCAGAGCAGCCACATCCAGGAGCACCTGGAAGGGAGAGCCCAGCAGTAACCCCAGCTCTCAGGGCTTCTGCACATCCCAAAACACTCATCCTAAAGGAACAAAGTGGTATGGTGGCAAGCCAGGCTGGGAGAGGAGACGCGAGGTGGGTCCGGCTGAGCTGCGGATGTGCCATCCCCAGACTGGGCTGGAACAAGGTTCTCCCATGGCAGCTGTCCCTGCCCATGAGATGATCCTTAAGGTCTCTTCCAACCCAAACCATCCTGTGATTTCCATCTCCATGCCCAGGCTGTGAGCATACCCCAGCCCAGAGGCCCAGGTGAGCACCTTTCCCCTCCTCATCTCCTGAATTTTCCAAGGCAGATTCTCCCTAAGTTTCTGCAGGGAAAAAAAGCCAGCAAAGCAAACCAGGACCTACTGCAGCAGCTGCCAGCTCCACCCCCAGCAGGCACTGGGCTCAAAGCATCAGAGGGTCACTCATATTTTCATTGTACAGCCTTTGAAGAGCCAGCAAACAATGACAATACAGTCTGCAAAGCAATGGCAGGAAAAGGTTGGGTCCAAGGCAGCACAGAGCAGCCCAGGGGCTCTGCCTTGGCTCCAGCTGCTGAGCTGGAAACTGGAGCCAAACTGCAAAACGTGTGATGTGGATTCCCAAAGCAGAGACCTGGAAGTGCCCAGAGCCCCAGGGCTGTTTGAGACCATCCCCAGCAGCAGGGTGGTGACAAAAAGCCTTGTTTTAGCCACAGAGATGGGACAGCAGGGTGGAAACACATGGACTAAAAAGCCGGGGAGCAAAGGACTCTCAGCAGACACCTGGCCCTGGGGCAGAGCTCCCCTCAAGCTGCCCATGAGCTACAGCAAACCTGGAACTCCTAACAGATGTGCAAACAAAGCCATCCCTTCTCCCTGCACCCATCCTCAAAGCATCCACACATTACCATTGGGGAAAATTGAGTGGAAAATGTCAGTCTGGGGTTTGTGATTGCTCAGGTTCAATAGAGGAAGAGCATTTGCAGCCAAGAACGTGTCAAACCAGGCATGAGCACACGAAATACTCACATGTATTTGTATTTCTCTGGGAAAATAATATTGGAAAATGTTGCCCTTTGC
Source organism: Parus major (assembly GCF_001522545.3). Classification (NCBI taxonomy): domain Eukaryota; kingdom Metazoa; phylum Chordata; class Aves; order Passeriformes; family Paridae; genus Parus; species Parus major. Next base: position 19,856,126 of record NC_031781.1, read on the forward strand.
TTATAACCACCACATCCTAAGGACAAATAATTTTGGATTTTTCCAAGAAAAAATCAACAATCACAGTAGGGCTTCAGGCTACTCCTCATCACTGGGGCCAGGGTTGTTTGAGCTCACCATTCCCCCTGGGGCAGGTCAGTGGGGATGTGACCCTGCACTGCCAGGCTGAAGCACCGAGCCCCAGCTCATGGAGTGGCTTTTGCCAGCACAGGGAACATCAGCAGCTGTGCCCAGGACAGGCCCAGCCTCCAGCTCTCCCTGCTCCCTCCTCCAGGACCTCCAGCACCCTTTGCTTCTTTTCAGGGACGTGCAGTTTCCCCTCCCCATATCTAAGGTATAATAGGTATACCCATATCATAGGTAGAGCTTAAATGATGGAAGATGTCAGTCTTCAAAGAGATGAAGCTTTCTTGCCAAATGCCTTTTCTTATAATAAAAACAAGGGAAAGAATAACATTTGTTCAATCATGTGGTTCTTGCAGTGTCTGTGTTTCTGGAGTCTGGCACTGCTTGTCCTGAGGGCTGAGCAGGTTCTCCATGAAATACCATCGAGTCTTGGGGCATGGCTTTAGAGAGCACCAGAAATAGTGTGCAGAAGGAGAAAAACAGCATTGTTTTTCTTCCACATATGGAATCCAGTTCCAGTGGGGGATTTACACACATGAACATAATCCCTTTTGATTCTGACAGAGCTGGGATCTTGCTGACCCTCTTCTATTTTTTCCACCCATCTCTTATATCATCGATAATTATTTTTCTTAATTCCTTTTTTGGCCATCTTTTCCCTCCAGTTCAGGCTCAGCCAGTTTCTCTGAGTCCCCACAGCCTCTCCCTCCTCTCCTGGTGCAGATGGGGCCATCAGGGCCCTCCAGCCCCAGAGCAAGGTGGGCACATCCCCGTGTTCCTGCAGCCCAGACACCCCCAGGTGTCACCTCTTGTCTTGGAGGTCCCCACGAAGCTCTGCTGCTGTGTGAGGCACACTCAGTCCTGCTCACACCCCCCTGAGCAGTCTGCTGGGGCTCTCCCACCACCCTCTGCCTTCCTCCGAGGGGCTCAGCCCTGTCAGGGCCCAGGCAGGGCTCTGGGGCAGTTCCCACCGTGTCCTGCAGAGCTGGGATCCACCTGCAAAGCCCCAGTGCCGTGCCTGGAGGGCCCTGGAGGTCCAGGGAGAGCCCAGAAATGTCCTGTCCATGGATACCTGCCCTCGGGAGGAGGCTCACCTTCCCCACAGGGGCACTGAGAGTGTGGCTTGGCAGCAGAGCTCTTTCCTAAAGCTTTAATTTGTGTACCAGGAGTGTCCAGCCACCTCTGAGCCACTGCCACGCCGTGGCTGGAACACGGGCCCGCTGTGACAGCCACTCCTGATTTATATGGCACAGTCAGGGGAAGTTATGAATATTAATTCCTTTAGTTCTGCCATAAATAGCCCCAGTCAGCAACACCCATAAAAATACAAATAGTTCAGCATTAACTCCTGGAAAGCCCCAGCACAGCCCTGGAACAGGCTCACAGATCTCAGCGTGCCCAGGCCCCTTGGGGGTCTCTGAGCAGCTTTGCCTGCAGCAGGACCAGCACTTCACAAGGTTTGGATCTTGTGTGCTCAAAGGGGCTCCAAAAGCTGTTGGTTTCTCCAGCCCTCAGCAGCTGGCCTTGCAGCTGAAGCATTTTTCTCCTAGAACACAGCTTGCCATGCAGTTAAACCCATCCCAGAGAGCCCGGGAAGCCCTGAGCCAAAATTACACCTGGGGTCCAGCTGTGAGGCACAGCAGGAGCAGCTGTGTCAGCCACTCTGCCCTGGGCCCAGAGAGGCACCAGGCAAGGAGAGCTGTGCCCAGACACACGTGGGGGAAGCACAGTGGCAGTGGGATTGTCACTGTCACCACACCAGGACAAGCTCCGTGTGCAGCCTCCTGTGCCTGCCATGGATGTTGATATGAACATGGTCAGTCCCAGCTGAAACCCCCAAAGCCTGTCTGCAAGACAACGGCAATGGAACAAAATAGAGTATTTATTCTATTTCTCCCTTTTATCCTGAGCAGAGAAATCAATAATTTTATACACTAAATAAATATTTCTTTTAAATTGAATTTCCCTTCTCCATCTAATAAGCCAATATGCGCCTTCTACTACTCAGATCTTGGGCACTGCTGAAATCACCTGGTTCCTACAACATTACAAATGTGTTTGTGTCCCCTGCTTGCATTAAAACACCACAAATTAGGTGCTGGGTACTGGCTATGCTCCAATGGACACGAGAGCATCCACATTCCTACAGAGTTACAGTGCTTCCTCCACAGACTGGATTTATATCCACATCCAAACTAAATAAATCATCAACCACAGCCCCTAAACCAGCTCACTTATCACACCAAGTATGAATAATGAAATGTCATAATATTTGCCCAAGACACGTGGTTTGTTTGCTTTCAATAAATAAGGTCTAGAAGGGGGGGAAAGTGGAGGTAACGCTTCCTCCTGGTGTTGGTCACTGCTGGGAGTGAGAATGGCCTGTGGGCTGGTGGAGACAAGGCAGAAATGGGGGGAGAAGCCAGCTCAGCCCAGAGCTCTGCTCAGCATCCCTGGAACTGTGACAGGCACAGCTCGGCCAGGGCAGGCACAGCCCCGTGCTCAGGGCACCTGCAGGGCACAGCTCACTCTGGGACAGCCTGGGAATCCCTGCAGCAACACCCTGCTGCCTCTGACAGCCCAGAACTGCTGCCTCTGACAGCCCAGAACTGCTGCCTCTG
>NC_031781.1:19859481-19861637 GCF_001522545.3 Parus major
TGCTGCCAGGGGCTCGGGGCAGGTTTTTACCCCTTTGCCAGGGGCACATCACACTCTGCCTCATGAAACCCTCCTCCCATGGAGAGGGGGACGGGAAGCTCTCCTCGTGTTGCTATATTTGCCAGTCTCTGCAGCCCTGCTTTCCAGCAGCTGTCAGCATGCTAAGCTGGGATATTAGGTGTTCACAAACTTGTCAGCTTTTGCCTCTGGCTTCAAGTACCCCCGCTGCCCGTTTGGGCTGCTGCTGCCCCCAGGGCCCCCAGCCCAGTGCCACAGAAACACAGCCTTGTAAGGCTTAACATTAACACAAGGGAAGAGCTGTAGCTCCCAGACCTGGGATGAAATGCAGCCTCATGTGGTGTCACAGCTGAGCTCTCCCAGCCTCATCTACACTGAGGGGCTTCATAAGAAAGAAAGAACCTACACAAAAGAATAAAGAAGGATTTCCACAAGGACAGCCCAGACCCTGCTCCACAGGCTGCAGAGAGGCAGCAGCCACCAGCCCCCAGCATCCCACCAGGATCCCCAGCTCTTCTTACAGCAGAGACCAGGGTGCAGACAGATTGCTGGTTGTGGATCACAGGGGCAGGAATCTGATATTCATAGACTTTCTCTCTCTTTTAAAGGGCAAGGCTCCTTGTATAGAAACAAACTAAGACAACTCAAATGATAAATTACCGTTCCTCTGTACTTCCTCTGTGAAATTTAATTTTAATTGATATTAAACATGACAGAGCTTCTGCTCAAACTGGTATTTGCCAGCCACGATTTCCGCTGCCTCTTCAGAGCTAATGCCAACACATCCCTGCCCTCAGCATCCTCTGTCCCATCAGTCCTGGTGGGCTGAGGGACCACCTAAACACAAGAGCCCCTTGCAGGGCCAGGACAATGCCCAAAGCGAGACTTTCCCCAGGAGGGCTCTGGCTAAAGAGCTCCAGCAGGGCTGGATTCCTCAGTGATCTAACAGAGAGGACAGCCACACTCCCAATTTCTCCTTCTTCACTATTCCTTCACTGCCTTTATGGTCTGTTCATTTTCACAGGAGCTTAGATCTCACTGAGCTTCCTTTCTGCTTTATCCTTCTCTGCTCAAGAGAAATAAATCTATTTTACTTGCTGAGTCCTAGCAGCAGGTTATTTATCTGACTTCTAGAAGGCTTCCAGGTCCCCAGTGGCAGTCCTGCAAGCTGCTCAGGTCTGACAGTCTGTTCCCAAAAGCAGCGCTGCCCCTGAGAGCACAAGCAAGGCAGGTCAGGGTGGCAATGGTCCCCGTTTCTGCAGAGGGAAATGTGCCACCGGCTTTCTTAACAAATGTTCTCACAATGAGAGGTTTGGATTTCAGTGAGAAGAACCTCCACGGCGTCTATTTTGGGGCAGATGTGCCCAGCAGATGGGCCGGAGCAGCACTGAGCAGGTGTCGCTGCGCTCTGCCCACCCCTGCCCCACCTATGTGACTCCACTTTTACACGGTGTCCCATTCACAGCCTGAAAGTACTGGGAAATACATTTATTTATAGCAGCCGCAGAGCAGCAGAATGTCCCCCTGCCTCTCGGGGCTGGGAGACGCTCGGTGCCCGCACGCCGGGCTGCGGGGTTCTTCTTCCTCCTCCTCCTCCTCCTCCTCCTCCTCCTCCCACGCCGGGACAGCCGAGCCCGGCCCGGCGGGGCCAGCCAAAGCCGGGCTGTGACTCATTCGTGCCCCCAGCAATGGCTCTGGGGCAGGGCCGGGTGTCCCTGGGTGTCCCTGCGGCACACACTGCCCGCAAGGCACAGCCCCAAAGGCAGGCAGAGCATCCCCGGAGTGTGCCCCTCTCCATGGGTGTGTCTGTGCACGGTGCTGTGGCTCACGTCCTTTCTGTGCCCTGTGCTGCCCTTTGTGTCCCCACTGGCCCTCAGGGAGGTCTCTGAGCAGCTCATTCACCTCACTTGGAGCCGAGGATGTCACACCCCAGGGCACCCCCATGGCCCGCTCTGAAAGCTCCAGGGACACAGCCACAAGGGCTTGGTAAGGACAGCCCTGCCCGGGCTCTGGTGTTTTTGGAAGCCAGCACAGCCTTTTGCCTTAAAATACCTCCCGTGCAGTGCCTGCCACGCTCCTGGGCTCTGCAGTGGCACTTCCACCTTCAGCACCTGTGTGGGCACCTCCAGCCTGCTTAG
>NC_031781.1:19862573-19865164 GCF_001522545.3 Parus major
CCCTCTCCTCTACCCCTATTTTGTGGAGTGCTTTTTTCACAAAAGCGTTATTTTTAAACAACTCTTCAGACCATGAAAGGCAGGAGCTCACAGGAGACATGGAGGAGGATTAGCAAAGTACAGCCCAAGTTAAATAAACCTTCATTAATACACTGAGTGTCCCTGGAGGAGATATTTCCACCACTGTGGTTCTGAGGGTTGGTCTTGGGTTTCCTCGAGTTTCCATGGATGAAAAAGCTGGAACCTAAGGAACCTGGGCTGGCACCACAAGCCTTTTCCTGGGCTCTGAAAGGACCCTGAGGAGCGCTGGCCATCCCAGGGCAGTGTGGCTTCTCTGGGTGATATTTATAGATGTGATTCCTGTCTCCCCAAGCTGCTTCATTTACAGATTCATAAACGGTTTCTTTCAGGCTTTTGAGGACTTCTGTCCCAGTTTGGGCACTGTTTCTCCCACACAAGGGTAAAATCCCAGCGGCACAGCTGGGCTGGGGGCTGCACACCCACCCGCTGCCACCCCCGCCCTGGCGCAAAGGCCACCGGCCGCCCACACACATGCCATCCCCCTGAGGTGACAGCACAGGGGCTGGCCCCAGAAAAGCCCCTTTAAGGGACACTGCAGGGCGGGCTCGGGAGCCAGGACATTAATTTTAGCCTGGAGCAGTGCCAGGGCACAGGACAGCTGCTGCAGGCGGTGCTCCCCGCTGCCGTCCCAGTGCTCCCAGCACAGCCCCCGGCCCTGCACACACAGCCATGGCAGAGGACAGGAGCCAGCTGGAGGAGCGGATCATCATCAAGGACCAGCACACCAAGGAGATCGACCTGGTCAACAGAGACCCCAAGCACATCAACGAGGACGTGGTGAAGGTAGGGCTGTCCCTCACTGTGCTGGAGAAGCACCACTGCAAGCAGGATTTGGGTTGCAGAGCTCGGTGTGTGTTTGGCTGTTGGTTCCTGTCCGTGTGTCCCCAGAGGTGACAGCCCTGCTGGCTGGGCACCCAGACTCTGGCTGGGAGGCAGCTCTGCCTCCAGCTAACGCCACATTTCCCATTCCTTGAATGGGCTCTCCGGTTTCATTGTGGCTTGAAAATTTATGGAGACGCCTTCCTCTGTACCAACAAGCTGGCAGCCAAAAATAACACAGGAATTAAGCATAACCAGTTTAAGGGATATTGGAAAAAGGCTGCCGGCCTTCAAGACACCACAGTCTCAGTACTGGAATGTTTGATGTGTGTTGTCGTGTTTGTGGCAGATTGATCCCCCCAGGGCAGCCCAGAGGTGCAGCAGCCACCAGCTCCCTCCCTCCCTGACCAAGAGGAATTCCCACTCTAACTCCTGGGCTTCCTCTAGACTCCCTTAGAATTGCAAACAGAATTTGTCTCTGTTAGCCAAAGATAATTCCAGCCCAAAGGAGAACAGGAGGAGGTGGAAGGGCTTTGTTAAAACTGTTTGTGACTGTCACAGCAGAAGGGACAATGGGCACAGAGCTGCTCACACAGGCTTTGTAACGGGCTTGACAGCACTGCTGAAACACAAACCTGGATTTGGCCATTAACACCATTATGCCCATTATGGCCACAGTGTGGTCAAACCGAACTCCCTTGGCTGAGCTGTGACAGTGACAGCCACGGATGGCTCCTTGCTGTGAGACCTGCCCGTGACAGCTGCCTGGCACCTCGGCACCTCGTGCCCAACATCCCTGCCTTGCACCAGGAGAGGGGCCAGGCCAGGAGAGCAGCACTCTGCCACGGCAGCAGGGAGCAGGAGAGCCCCCAGCCCGCTCACCCCAGGGCCAGCAGCGCTTTGGGGCTCCCCAGCTGTTCCTGGTGACGATGCCAGTGCCATCCCGGCCATCCACAGGCCTCTCACCAGCCCCTCCCTCCCAGCACAGCCCTGCCTTTTCCCTCTCAAGGATGTCCAAAGCCCGAAGAGACCTTCCAAGCTCCCCCTGTCCCATGGCCACGCTGCTGCCCCACCAGCACTGGAAGCTTTCAGAGCTCAGCATTCCTCCACCTTAAAATAGCCCTGCCGAGAGGGCTGGGGAGGGAGGGCAGAGCCAGCCTGGGACAGGAGCACAGCTCACCCTGCTGCTGCTGCTACTGCTGCTGCTCACCCTGTCCCAGGGACAGCCAGAGCCACATCCAGCCCAGGGAGTGCTCTGGAAGCACAGGGAACAGCCAGAGAGCCAGGAACTGCAGTGCTCCACAGGATGAAGGGCTCACCTGGCCCTGGATAAACACCCTGAGCATCACAAAGCAACAGGCAGAGTTTGGGGTCACCTTACAGCAGGGGCACTGGCCACAGAGGCTTTGCACATCTTCACAAACCTCCTCCAAGCACAGCAACAGAGCAATGCCTGGCTGGACTGGGCAACCTTAGCAGAGTTTTCCCACCCTAAATGGCTCCACTGATCTATAAAGGAACAGTAGCTGCACGTGCTGGTCCCAGGATCCAGACTCAGACTGATTCTGAGCCTCCACTGCCCCTCCAGGCCCACTCCCAGTGTGATGGCAGCAGGAGCAGTGGGGCAGAGCCTCTGCCTGATATCCCACTGCTCCCTGCATTCATTCATCCCTTATAAGCTCACCAGGCAG
>NC_031781.1:19865720-19887615 GCF_001522545.3 Parus major
ACCTGGGCTTTCCAGGGGCTGCTGATGGCACCTCAGGGGCTGCTCTCTCCTCATTGCCAATGCTTCTCTCAGCACCTCCTGCTCACTCCAGGAAATTAAAGATGACACAGAGTGATTTTGTGATCCAAGTGCTTCCAAAAGCAGAATGAATATTGTGATTTAACACGAATGTACAGACACGTCAGCTGCCAGAGGGGAGGCTGGGCTGCTTTTCAAGACAAATAGCTGTTTCTATATTCCCTGGAAGTGAATTACACCCCAGGGGGGTCTCTGTGTGGAGTTTTGGGGAGTGTGTGTCACTCGGAGACACTCCCAGTGCCTGCACAGACAGCAAGGGCAGGGCTGTTTGTTCCTCCTTCCCCAGGAGGAACATGGACAGACAGCACTGAGCACCTCATCCTATGTGTATAAATAAATAATCCATAAATCCAGAGGGCTGCTGGATCTTTATTAGCACAAACACCTTCCTGTCGAGTGGGCAGCCCCGTCCCTGAATGCTAAAAAAGGGCAGGAATGGGCTCTGGCCGCTGCTGCAGGCAGCACTCCCCCGCACAGCTCCTGTTCCAAGGGCTCCTGCCTGGCCTCACACCTGATTCCCCAGATCAGGGGATGGGACGGGGACTGTGACCCTCACATCCCCACCCATGGGGCTGAGCCCCCCTCTGCTGGCCCCGGGCAGTGCCAGGAGCCCTGAGCCATCTCCATCCCTGCTCGGGGCTGTGGGGATCAGGGAGCACCCCCAGCACGGTCCCCTCTCCCCAGGCCCCTCCAGCTGGGATCTGCTCTCCCCTCGTGCAGACCCTCATCCTTGTGTCGGGGCCTTTGCTGACCCCCAAACCTCCCTCGTGTCCGTCTGCTCTCCTCCCAGGTGGATTTTGAGGATGTGATAGCTGAGCCCGTGGGAACGTACAGCTTTGACGGTGTCTGGAAAAGCAGCTACACCACCTTCACCGTCAGCAAGTACTGGTGCTACCGGCTGCTCTCTGCCGTCCTGGGCGTGCCCCTGGCCGTCGTCTGGGGCTTCCTCTTCGCCCTCATCTCCTTCTGCCACATCTGGGCAGTGGTGCCCTGCATCAAGAGCTACCTGATCGAGATCCAGTGTGTCAGCCGGATCTACTCCCTCTGCATCCACACCTTCTGTGACCCCCTCTTTGAGGCGCTCTCCAAGATCTGCAGCAACATCCGAGTCGCTGTCCGGAAGGAGATTTAGGTCCTGGCAGCTGCCCCAGCAGCCCTGGCACAACCCCTCTGTGCAGGCTGGGCACAGGGACACACAGACACATGGACACCCTGCAGTGAGGGACCTGCACAGGGACACAGGGACACAGGGACACACAGACACACAGACACACAGACACACGGACACCCTGCCCAGTGAGGGACCTGCACAGGGACACCTGTGACATGGGAACTGTGCATCATGGCAGGACCCCACAGCAGCAGTGGCTCTCGGGGATGCTCTCTGTGCACGGAGGCAGGCCACGCCGCTCCTCACTCCATCCCAAAGCCAGAAGTCTTAGGAGAAGAGAAGCCCATCAAGGCTCAGGGAACAGCCCAGAGAGACCCCTCTGCCCTGCAGGACCCCCAGGAGTTCCTGCAGAGGGGCGGCAGCACCCCCTGGACCACAGCCCTGGGCACAGGCTGCAGGTGCCGGGTGAGCAGTGAGGCTGCAGAGCTGCTGCTGGCCACCGACCAAATCCTGCCCACTGCTCCATCCCTTCAGGCTGGGCTGGCACTGACACAAACTCCCTGACAGGAGTTATTGTTTGTGACAAACGATTGCTGTGGTGGGAGCTTCCGCGTTAAACCGCTGCACAAAACTTAGGGTAGAGCAGCTAAACCAAACTCTCTTTCATGTGTACTTGCATTTCAGCCAAGCTGTGAGAGCCAGACCAGGCCATGCATGACATGTTGTGTCTGCTCTGAGAGCGTGAGCTGATCCTGGGCCACTGCCAGCTGCAAACCCGCTTGTGGCACTCTGATGCTCAATTAATTATGTACTTAATTGTGGGGCGGCGTTGAGTGGCGTGGGCAGGATCCAGAGCAGGACAGCGCAGCTGGAGCCAGCCCTGAGCGTGGCCCCGAGCGCTGGGGAGGGCAGGGGGGACACTCAGCTTTTGGGAACCCCACTCAGAAACAAGCTGGGCTCTAAGCAAAGCTTAGGTTTGTTTCTCAGGGCCAGTCCTCACTGCAGGGGTGTGGGGTGGATGCTGAGTTAGCGCCAGGCACAGCAGTGCGCGTTCCCCCGCGGCCAGGGCCGGCTCTCCGCTGTGTCCTGGGGCTGGGACTGAGCCAGGGGGCTGCGGGAGGGGCAGGACCACGCTGAGCCCTCGGGCTCTGCCCAGCAGGAGGGACTCACATCCCACCAGTGCCCTCCCTCAGCATCCCGGGCTCGCCCCAGTGGAGGAGGAAGGAGGCTCTGCCGGGCCCCTGCTGCTCCGGCTCCGGGGAGGGAGGAGCGAGGAGCAAAAGGTGCAGTTCAGAGCTGTTTCCTCCCCTGTGCTGTCAATTAATTTGTCGGTCCCTCTTCCGCGGAGCTGCACTTTCACTTTGAGGCCCTTGAACGCTCTTTTGGCTCCAGCCTTAAGTGCTTTGCTGAACCCGGGCCCAGGAGGTCTCGTTGTTCAGAGGCTGTTCTCAATTGTCTCCATGTGCGCCTTCCCTTGGCTTCCAACAAAGTCTTGGAGCCAAAGACTCCTCTGGTGCCACGCCAAGGGTGAGAGGGAGCCAGGTTTTCTACTGGACCTCTTCCAAGGGCTTGGGATTGTATAGTGCTGTTACTCCATAGCAGTGTGGCACCCAAGCTCCAGCAACATCAGGGCCCAAGAAGGATGGAGTGATTAAAAAAAAAAAGATATTTAGGTAATTATGGGAGGAGGGGAAGCCTCAAAAACCATTTCATTTTTTGTGAGAATAAAATAATTAAAATCAATTGTATAATGGGCTTATACTTCTAATTTGTTGTTGTTGTTCTAGTAGTTCACTGCCTGAACCGAAAAATCTCTGAAATGCTGCTGTCCCCACCATATTGTTCCCTGGGTTCCCAACCCCTGGGGCACACACTGCTCACCCTTCAGCACCTCTGTTTCACTTCTGATCCTCCTGAAAAGCTGTTTGGCCGTGCATTCACCTGGGACATTCCCACTGCTGCTCTCCTGTCCCTGCTCTGCCCAGCCTGGGGACAGCACAGGAGCTCAGCCATGGCACCTCAGCTGCAGCACTCCAGGCGTGGGACATGGCCCTGCCTGACCCCCAGACACCACCAGAAACTGCAGCCAGGGCTGCAGGGCAATTCCCTGGGTGTCCCAAAGCTCCCCCTCTGCTGCGTGCATCCCTCCCGGTAACATCCACTGCCCTGTTCTCGTTCCTCCCTGGCAGATGGAGGATGCTCCAGGCCCTCAGACTCTCCAGAAAAGGAGACCCCTCCTTCCTTGTTTTGTGCAGGAGTTTGTGACTCTCAAGGAGAGGGAAGGTGAACTTGGGAGGAAAATGCTCTACGGTGTCCTGAGGACTTTAACCCATCAGCAAACGTGCTGAGAGCTCACTTGGAACTCCCACCAAAAAATCAAAGGAATGTCAGGATAGGAAAAGTGCAAATGGAGCCACTGGTGAAGTGAAGAAATAAAAGACACATTTAAATGCATTTTTCATGTTCATTCTCATCATGAAAGGCCAAATGACGTCTCCCTTTGAGAGACGCAGCCGTGTCCCCATGCAGAGCCCGTGTCACAGCAGCTCTGTGTCACCAGTCCTGGTGCTGGGGCAGTGGCCGTGAGCACAGCTGGCTGTGCTGTTTCGGTGTTTCGGTGTGTTTCGGTGTTTCGGTGTCCGGTGTTTCGGTGTTTTGGTGTTTCGGTGTTCCTGTGTTCCGGTGTTTCAGCATTGCTTCCCGTCCATCCCCTTCACTCCCTCAGCCCAGCACTGCCCCCACACCTCCCTCCTGCCTGCCACCTGCCACAGTCAGAAAACTTCATCTACAGTATTTGTTAACAATAAAATCCATGCCGTGAGCGTGCCCCGTGCGCTATAGAGCAAGCGAATGTCACTGGAGCGACGGGAGACCTGGTGGGATCCACGGGGACCCCAGAGCCAAGCCTGGCCTCGGGGACACCTCGGGAACATGATGTGTCCCTGCCAGAGCCCAGGGAGCCCAGCCCGGATCCCCCAGAGCCTCTGCAGGAGCTGCTCAGCACACCGGGCCAGGGCCTCGCTGCCCAGGCCGGCCGTGCCCGCTCCAGGCTCCGGCCAGCACTCTGCTGTCCCCAGGCAGGGCTGCAGGGCACGGGGCAGGGATGCAGGGGTGCAGAGCTGCAGGGCACAGTGCAGGGATGCAGGGGTGCAGGGGTGCAGGGCACAGTGCAGGGGTGCAGGGGTGCAGGGGTGCAGGGCTGCGGGGACGGGGCTGCCCCTGCCCCACAGGCTGCAAGCGAAGCGAGTGCTCCTGTGCTGAGAGCGCGGTGCCAGCGCTGGCATCCTGCGGGATCTGCTGCAGGCGGAGGAGGGACAGTGCCCAGCCATGCAGCAGGGCTGACACCCATCTCCCCGTGCTGCAGCGGCCCCTTCCATCCCTCAGGGATGCACCGCCCCTGCCCCAGCGGAACCCCATCATTTGTCCCTCCAGGTACATCCGTAAGCCACTGATGTCAGGTTTGGGGCTCAGGAGCAGGTTCCTGCTGTCTAATCCCAGGCAGCGCTGAAACTTGGACACAGCGTTCCTCCCCCATCCCGTCTCAGTTAAATAACGCCCTCTGTACATGCTTACAGCCTATTTACACCTGTTTCTAGACCCCGTCCTTGTCCGGGTCACAGCCCCCAGCTCTCCGCAGGGAGGTTGGGGAGGCAGCGCAGCAGAGGCTCCAGTCCCGGCTGCCCATGGCCTCATGTGCTGGGCGGCTGCACGAAGCTCCTCTGGCTCGTGCTCCTGCAGCTGAGGACGAAGGACGAGGAGTTGCTCTTCTTGCTCAGCTCACACCCCGGCCGCGACTTCAGATACCGCGTGGAGCAGCAGAGGAAGCGGCGCCTGAGGTCGTGGAAGAGGTGCCCGGTGTAGAGCATGTAGATCCAGGGGTTGCAGCAGCTGTTGAGGCTGGCCAGGAGCATGGCGATGATGAAGGGGGAGGCTGCGGACAGAGGCACGGCAGTGTCAGGGCACGGCACACGGCGCGGTGGCCCCGGCCGAGAGCCCGACCCCCGCTCCCCGCCCGCAGGAAAACAAACGCGAGCCGGAGCAGGGGAGGGGGCGAGTCTCGGTTCCATCTCGGCTTTCGGCTTTTTCCCCGCAACAGCGGCATTACCCCGGGGCGGCTGTCCGGCAGACAGAGCTGTCTGTCTGTCACAGCTGTCTGTCTGTCACAGCTGTCTGTCTGTCAGAGCTGTCCCGCAGACAGAGCTGTCTGTCTGTCACAGCTGTCTGTCTGTCAGAGCTGTCTGTCAGAGCTGTCCCGCAGACAGAGCTGTCTGTCTGTCACAGCTGTCTGTCTGTCAGAGCTGTCTGTCAGAGCTGTCCCGCAGACAGAGCTGTCTGTCTGTCACAGCTGTCTGTCTGTCAGAGCTGTCTGTCAGAGCTGTCCCGCAGACAGAGCTGTCTGTCTGTCACAGCTGTCTGTCTGTCAGAGCTGTCCCGCAGCAGCGGCACAATCGCCCTTTGAGGTGCCCACAGGTGAGGGGAGCCCCTGGAGTGGCCATGGCAAGGAGCGGCTCTGTGTACGATTAGACTCATGTTAGAGGCTCATTTCTACACTGAGATGATCCAGGACAGGCTCTCGGTTTGCAGCCGCTCGGGCTGCGGGACAGCCCCGGGGCCAGGGCTGCAGGGCGTCCCCCCCAGCCCAGCCCCGGCCTGTCCGAGCCCTTTGCCCGGTGCTCTCTCAGCACCTTTCTCCACTCATCTTTCTTTCCCCGCATTATTTTTCCCCACGCAGCGCTCTGCCAGGAGGAACAGGCATTCCCACATCACGGTCCGGGAGCCTGGCATCCCCCCTGACCGGGAGCGGTGGCCGTGCGGTGCCAGGACATCAAGTCTCTGGCTGCTGCTCTCTGTCCCCAGAGCACGAAGTACCGACTGTCCCACCCGAGGGGCTGGATCATCACCTGCTGGTGACAAGGGGATGGTGGACTGGCATCTGCCATAGCACCGGGAACAAGGGGGGACGTTCCCTCCGTGCAGGGGCTGCAGGAGGAGATGGAGCCTTTATCCTGCGGCCGGTGTTCCAGCTCATCTCTGCTCCCAGAGGACGCACGAGCAGCGGGGATGAACGTGCTCGCTTTGGCTGTTCCTGGCCCCTTTGTGCCTCCGCAAAAATCCACTGGCAGTTCTTAGACCAGTGCAGAAATGTGACTATAAATGTTAGCTTCCAATTTCACCTTTAGCCAATGGATGAGTAATTCCTGCTCTTGTGATGTCTGCTCCAACTACTTTTAATTTCAAGCACATGCTAAAAAATAATTCCATGTGGAGTGGTTACAAATCCCGGGCACAAGACCTGAAATACATCACAGCGTTTCTACTCACTAGAAAACACCCAGCCAGGGCTGACTCAGCTCTTCCCTCTCCGCAGGAGGCAAATTGAATTTCAGGGAGCTTGCTGCAGGGCAGGTCCGGAGGGTGGATTGCTCCCGTCCCTGGCTGGAACACCAGAGACCCCCGAGGGGAGCTGCGACCAGCCAGCTGTGTCCCCGGGGTGTGACAGTGTCCCCGGGGTGTGACACAGTGTCCCCGGGGTGTGACAGTGTCCCCGGGGTGTGACAGTGTCCCCGGGGTGTGACACGGTGTCCCCGGGGTGTCCCCAGGCACTCCCCGCTGCCGGGGATGTCCGGAGCTGCGGGCAGAGGCGCAGGCTGTGTCCGAGCAGGGCTGGGGGGCTCTGCTGCAAACACCCGGAACAGGAGCGGGATGGGATGAGGGGGGTCACATCCATCGCTCACAGCCCTCGTGACAGAGCAGCCGTGGTGTTTCCCAGCCCTGCTGCGGTCCCCACAGGGGCCGTGAGCCAGCTCTGAGCCCGAGCTCACAATCCCGCAGGAGTGAGGTGAGTGTAGCAGGAGCCTCCTTCCAAGCCGCGGTCTGCGGAAGGTCCCCAGCGCTTAAACCAGCCCCTGGATCATATCGTGTGGCTCCAGCCCACCCTGCGGAGGCTCTGGGCTGTGTGGCCACCTAAGGGGGTTCTCTGCTGCCTGACCAGTGCAGCTCACTGGGTGCAGTCGTGCCCCCACTGCCGCTGGCACCCCCGTCCTCCTCCTCCTCCTGTGCCCACACAGGTGTGAGGTGAGGAACAGCCACATTCCCTTCCCAACACGGGGTTCAGCTCTCCTGCACCCCACCGTGCTGCCTGGCCGCAGCCCCCGGCAGAGGGAAGGGAGCAGGGCAAGGCTGTGGGAATGCTGCAGGCAGAGGCCGTGTCCCCTGCACAGCGCTCTGGCTGTGCTGCGCTCCTCACCCCTCTGGGCAGCCAGCAGGGAGGAGCAGAGCCTGCAGGGAAGGGCTGCGGTCTCCCAACGCTTCCGTCCACCCCGGCTCTTTCTCCCCATGCCATGAAAGCCTCCAGCGAGAGCCCTGGCAGAGCTCCCAGGCTGTGCCGCAGCCCCGGGCTGCCCGGAGACAGGAACGAGATGGAGAGGGGAGCGCTACAGCCTGGTGGGGCTGGAGATCCCTCGGTACCTTAAAGCAAAGAGGGAAACAAAAGGGAGAATGGAGAGGAAAAAGGAAAGGGAAAGGGAAAATTAAACGGGAAAAGGGAGAGGGAAAGGGAAAGAGAAAATTAAACGGGAAAAGGGAGAGGGAAAGGGAAAAGTGCTGGAAGTCCTACTGCACAGGGCGAGCAAGGGAAAGCTTCCTCACACAGCCAGAAAGATTGGGATGGACAAATCCTGTCCAACAAGGGTCAGCAAAGCAGCAGAGATTTGGGTGCTGCCGAGGGTTGTGTGCTGGGAAGGGAGGGGCAGCCATCCAGACTAAAACACAGCACGAGGGAGGGCCGCTGCTTCACCCCAGAGCCCATCTAGGAAGTGGAAGTTTTGACCAGCCCGAATCAGGTGGAAAACCCCTGGAGCACTGAGGGAGGTGCATAAGCCACATTCCACTTCTCCTGAAATACACGGGGCAGGGAGCAGCGGGAGAGGCAAAGCACGCCTGCCTGGCTGTGCGGGCAGCCCGGGGCACGGAGGCGCACGGGCTGCGGGACACGGAGCGCTGAGCGGCCGGGACAGGCTCGGGAAGGATGGAGAGCTGGGCTGGGCACTCCGCCGTGCCCTGGCAGCTGCCCCGTGCCGCTCTCGGCTGCGGAGGGAGCGGCTCCTCCTCGGACTTTGGCACTTCCTAGAGCCTGGGTCAGTCTGTTTCCAAGGCGCTCCAAGGGCATCCCTGGGTGCACTTTTCTGCCCTTTCTCCCACCTCAG
Source organism: Parus major (assembly GCF_001522545.3). Classification (NCBI taxonomy): domain Eukaryota; kingdom Metazoa; phylum Chordata; class Aves; order Passeriformes; family Paridae; genus Parus; species Parus major. The sequence continues at coordinate 19,874,115 of NC_031781.1, forward strand.
AAAGTCACAAAGAGCTTTTCATTAAGGTCTCCCAGGCGGTTCTCCCGTCTGCCGGGGACAGCACAGACCTGCCCAGCTCCAGCCGTGTCAGACCAGGGTGGGTGACAGTGGGGACAGAAGCAGCCAGCCCAAATATGAAAAATGGCAAATCCGTGACACCACACCTTTAGGAAAAGGTTTTGCTCACAAATCAGGGGTTTTCTACGGGAATTGTGCTCCAGTCAGAGATAAAATAACAGCAGCATAGTTCCAAGGTGGAGAGGGAGAAGAGGCCAAGAGTATAAAGCAAAAAGTCAGTGAGGAAAAAACGATACAACAAAGGAAAGGCAGTCAGGCTGTGCAGCTTCTCCTGTGCTCCCAGTCTGCAGCATGTCCCAGCACCCAGGGTGGGAAGTGAATCTCCAGGGACCCCAGAGTAGCCCCCAGGGACAGCCACCATGCAGGGACAGTCACCACCCAGGGACAGCCAGCACCATCTCCATGCCCAGCCCCTGAGCCGCAGTGGCCCGGAATTTGCCAGAGCTATGGTAGCCCCTGAGCCGGGGAAGCTGCAGCTCGGCCACTGCTGCCTGCCGGGGATTTTCTCCGTGTTCAGGACTTTCTCCCATCTCCCTGCCACCCGCCAAACCCAGCCCGGAGCAGTTTGTGCCGTGGCTGTCCCCGGGGCACTGGGCAGAGCCAAGGCCAGCAGAGCGAGGGAGGGGAGCTGTACCTTCCTGCGGGGCGTTGGTGTCCCACACAGACCACATCTGCACGAAGAAGAACGGGGTCCAGCACACTATGAACGCCAGCACGATGATAAAGGTCATTTTAACCGTCCGGATCTTGGCTTTAGAGATGAGCCTGGTACTGCTGACCCTGGCAAACACCATCCCACCACGGGAGCCTGAGCCCAGACCCACACTGGGCCCGTGAGCCGTCTTTAGCTTCACGTTCTGCCAGATTTTGAAGCTGATTAAGCCATAGCAGATGCTCAGCATCAACACTGGGATGATGTAGACCATGAGGGTGATCCAGGTAACGTAGGCTTTTGGTCCCCAGGGCTGGATGAAATCTGCCCAGCAGTCATAAACCCCATTGCCCACATCCCTTAGAGAAAATATGTGGATCTGAGGGATGCTGACCAGCAGACACAGCAGCCAGGTGAGGAGGACAGAGACTCTGTCAGCTCTCCTGTGCAGGGACCTCAGCGGCTGACAGATGGCCAAGCACCGGTCCAGGGACATCAGCAGGAGCATGTAGGTGGAAGCAAACATTCCCACTACCTGCAAGTACTTGATCAAGCGGCAGAGGAAGTCTGGCCCGTAGAACCTGAAGGTGATGTCCCAGATGAGCTGGGGCAGCACCTGGAAGATGGCCACGACCAGGTCAGCGATGCTCAGGTGCTTCATGAAGAAGTACATGCGGGAGTGCTTGTGGCGGGTGGTGTGGATGGCCAGGAGCACGCACAGGTTGCCGGTCAGGGCAAGGAACAGGATGAGGCACAGGACTGTCACCTCCACCTTGGCCATGTCCTCGTTCCTCTTCAGGGGGTCGGCGCTGCTGTTCCTGCCGGCGCTCGGGTTCTCCAGCCGGAGGCTGCCGTTCCCCAGGGAGCTGTTGATGGTCCAGGTGCTGCTCCCCGCCAGGTACAGCTTCTCCATGGCCAGCGCCGGCCCGCATCGAGCCTGGGGCAGGTGAGGGCAGAGAGCGGGCACAGAGCGGGCAGAGAGCGGGCACAGAGCGGGCACAGAGCGGGCAGAGCCTCTACCGATGCGTTCGTGTGCGGTAGCCGGCTGTCCCCGCCGCTCTCTGTCCGTGTCTCTCCGGTTCTCAATATTCCGCCGCTCTCCGCGTCCCCCTCCCGGCGCTTCCCCCCTCGCCGTGCGGCTCTCTGTGCCCGCCCGTCCCCGTGTCCCGGAGCCGGCTCCTCCTGTCCCCCCGCCGCTCTCTCGGTGTCTCCTCCCGCCGCTGCCCCGCCGCCAGTCCCGGCGCAGGGGCCGGCCGAGCTCCGGGGGCGGGGGGCAGAGGCGGGTCCCGCCCGGCCCCTCGGGGCCCGCCCGTGGCCGCTGGCCCCGCACCGGGACCCGCCCCAGCATCGCCCCTGGACCGGGACCCGCCCCAGCATCGCCCCTCACCGGGACCCGCCCCAGCATCGCCCCGCACCGGGATCTGCCCCAGCATCGCCCCGCACCGGGATCTGCCTCAGCATCACCCCGCACCGGGATCTGCCTCAGCATCACCCCGCACCGGAGCGCGGCCGGACCCGCACCCGCCGGGCGGCCCCGGTTCCCCAGTCCCGGTTTCCCAGTCCCGGTTCCCCAGTCCCGGTTTCCCCAGTCCCGGTTTCCCAGTCCCGGTTCCCCAGTCCCGGTTTCCCCAGTCCCGGTTTCCCCAGTCCCGGTTTCCCCAGTCCCGGTTTCCCCAGTCCCGGTTCCCCGGAGCGGTGCGGGGCAGCGGCGGAGCGAGGCTGCGGCAATGGGCGGGGGCCGGCAGCGCACCCGAGAGCCCCAAACCCCCCGGTATCGCTTCTCTGGAGCCAGCGGAGAGGGAGCTCGCACCGGGCTCAGCCCCGGCCCTGCCCGGCCCTGCCGGAGCTGCTCCAGGGAAGGTCCCCCAGGGAAGATTCCCCAGGGAAGGTCCCCCAGGGAAGATTCCCCAGGGAAGATCCCCCGGGGAAGGTCCCCCAGGGAAGATCCCCCAGGGAAGAACCCCAGGGAAGGTCCCCCAGGGAAGAACCCCCAGGGAAGAACCCCAGGGAAGATCCCCCACAGGTGCTGGCCCAGCCTCGTCCAAGGAGCAGGCTCTGGCCTTGGTCACTTGGCTGTTAACACACCCACCAAGAACTTCCCTTTTCTTTCAGGAGGAAGATTTCGGAGTATTTTGTCTATAAAAGAAGGAGCAGTAACTGTGAGTGACACAGTTTGTCACCAGCTCATCAGCACAATGGTTGTCCCCATTTTCAGGCTCCCTAGCAGGGATCCAGAACCTGAAAGTGCAGCTGGGATGTTCAGAAGGGCATGGAAGCCTCCCAGTCCAGAATGGAACCCCTCAGTGCAGCAGCCCCAGTATCACCACCCTCTGCTCCCCACTTCCAGTCATATCTCAAATCCTCCTCAGCCCAGCCTTAGGCCCTGAACAAACATCCCTGCAGCTATTTTTAAAGGTTTTTGGGAAGCTTTAGCTCCATGCAAGATGTAGAAATGTTAAATACTTTGGCACATTCTCCCCTCCAGGGTTCACGTTATTGCTCGTTCAGGCAATAAAACTGCTGTGGGAATCTGCGGAGCGCAGCTCACCACGTGCAATCGTTTTTTTGTTGTTCTGCTGCTTTTGGGAGAGCTCTGGGGGTGAAATCCTGGCTCCAGTGCAGACAAGGACAGGTTTGCTCTCGGCTTCTGCTCGGTTCCTTGAGCATCTTGCAGGCACTGAGGGATGTCCTTGGGGACTCAGATGTGGCACAGCAGCCGTGAGATGGTGCCTGAGGTGAGGCACAGCAGCCACCGCTCCTCTCTGGCCTTGGATGTCACAACTGCACAGACCCCAGCTCCCTTCAGAGCACACCTGGACTGCCAGGAAAGAGCCCAGAGCCCCTTTTGTGTCCCCTGGCAGCTGGGCACGTGCAGGAGCGGTGTGTGACTGGAGCACAAGAGATGTCAGCAGCGCGTCACAGGCGCTCGGCTGGGCGAGAGCTGTCCCAGACTGAGCCCGTTTGTGCCATGGCACTGCCACACCGCTCCAGGGCCACATCCTCTGACACTCTGCCTCGTCTCAGAGCGCAGGAGCAGCCCAGGGAGGCTCCCACAGCTGGGGGCTCAGGGGAACACCCAGCCCCCAGTGCCCTGCCCTGGCTGATCCTGTCGGGGCATTGTCCCCAGCAGCCAGAGATGCTCGTGGCCCCTCACAGCCCCTCAGCTTAGGCAAAGCTGCAGCTGCTCCATGGCTAAAACCCAAACACACGTGATTTTGAAGCAAAGAATCCTGTGAGAATCAAAGGGTTTTCTGAGTCATCCCCTATTTCTTCCAGCTTTAAATGTTCAGGGATGCCATAGAGCTGGAAACATTTTTATTTTAAAAATACATGCTTTGGGATAATCAAAAGCACAAACACTAAATAAAGCTAAATTTAATTGCATTTCGGTTTACTGCTGGATCTGAAATAGCTGTTTTTCCAATAACTATCTGGAATCACAACTTTATGGTCCCCAGGACAGAAGAGGTCTGGCAAAATGTCAAGCCCAGGCCACAGCTTTGCAGATGGAGCTGCAGCCCACAGCAGGCTCTGCAGGCTGGAGAGTCAGGATGTGGTACCTGGCTGCTCTTGCATGGGAATTTCTCTTTGTCCTAGAATGCTTTCCTAGTCCTCACCTCTTGCACTCAGCCTGCAGGAAGCCTTATGTAAACCTGCTAAAAGCAGAGATGAGCAGTGCCATGGACACATCCTCATGCAAAAGGCATATCTGCTTCAACTCACAGCTGATGAATGCCATGGCCATTGAATCAGGCTTGGGAACACACTAAGGGCACAGTAAATCACAACTTTTCCACATCTTTCTTAGATGTGCACATGAGTAAATTCTCAAATCTGATACCAAATTCCTCCATGGAATGGCTGTCCAGCTGGTGTGCTGATTCCAGAAAAATACAAAATCAATATTGTAAAATGTTCTGTACCAAAGGAAACAAGGCCTTGGAGACAGAACGTGGAAATACCAGCAATGCACAGAATTATTTGGTTCCAAACCCATTCACCAAAACCCCTGTGTTCCTGAGTTCCCTGATCAGGGGTAACATAAACCAGTCCAGGTTGTGTGTTTGGATGCAGGTGACACATTCCTGGGTTATGCTGTATCATCCATCACATCCCCCATGTCCTCTTGGCCATGGTATTTCTTTTTGTTAGCTGAAAAACAACAAAAAACCCACCCCAACCAAAAACCCAGTCCTCAGACTGATCACAATTAAAAAAAAACTGGAGAAAAAACCTGCAGCCCATGGTCAGTTCCAGAATTGCTGGTCCAGCAACAACCTGGCTGTCAGACTCGTGCCATGGCTGGGGAAAGGTTTGTAAATTGAGTCATCAGAACATCAGTGGGAGGGGAAAAGGAGCCAGAGAAGCTGATTTGTGTGGATGCAGACGAGTGGAGAAGGGAGGATCACCTTGGATGCTGCAGTGGAGTTCTAGAAAGCATTCACAGCAGAAAGAGAATTTACATGAGTTCACACACGTATCAAGATGATTTCTTCTATTCCCTTGGTTTATCTGGGACCACACTGAACTTACTCAGTGTTAGAGAACCTCTCACATCATGTCCCTGAAAGCTTTATGGGATTCAAACCATTTCCTCTGAATCCCCAGCTCACTGAAATCCATTGGCCTCTGCTCCCATGGCCTCCAGCCCACACCAGCCCTGGAGCCCGAGTCAGGCTCATCCAGTTTTGGGAACTAAATCCTGGAAAAAGAGCCTGAATTCCCTGGCACTGTGCCAGCACACATTTCCCTCCCCACCACCACTGGCACTCCCCGTGAAACCCGCAGAGCCTCTGCAGACACATCCCAGAGCACACTGGGATGTCACCTCCTGCTGCAGGCTCTGATCAAATCAGGCTTAACCCCATTTCCACGAGAGCAGGCTATGGATCCTGCTGATCCCATAATCCAGGCTGATGCTATCATGCAGACAGACCCACCAGCCCTGGGCAGAGCCTCACAGGGTAGATGTCTGTGGTTTCTGGAGGGAATTTCCCCATTCCCTCTCCCCAGCACACTCAGGCCATGCTGCCCTGCACATCCAAGCCCAGCCAAGGGTGACAGAGGCTCTCCCCAGGCAGCCCCAGAGCAGCCAGGTCTGTACAGGGCTCCCAAGGACACTGGTTGTGCTAAAATGTTCTTTGCTTCATCCCATCACGACCTCAAAGCCCATAAAACCAAGGGAGCCTGCCCAGACCCTGTGAGTAAGGAGTTAATAAATGAAATGTGTATCCATGTGGTTTTTAATAAAGGCTCCAGGTTGGAGCTGTTGGGAGATGATACAATAATTTTACTGCTTTCAGGGGCATGAGTACATTTGTGTGTAACTTCAAGCTGTTCCCTGCAGTGCCCTGAACTCTCTCTCACCATCAAGGGATGCAGAGCAAAGCAGAGCTGCTGAGACCCAGAGCCCTGGGGCTGTGCCCGTGGCACTGGGATCCACACCTGAGCCCTGACAGCTCTTATGGCACCTGCACACACAATGACATATCCAGTGTCACCTCCTGCTGACTGGCACATGAACCAAACCCTTCCACACTCAGAGCTATGGATCACCCACAGCACTGCCTGCAGCCCCTGCACACACACTGATGCTTCTGTCCAGGAAAGTGAGGCACTTTTCTGTTTGAACAAAATATAAATAGCAAGATCCATCTGAGGTTTTGTTAGGTAAAGATAGAAGAGCCAGAACAAAACCAGAATATATTCTGTTTTGCTAAATATTCATATCAAAACTCTACTGTTATTTGCATGTGTATATAAAGGAAAGTGAATCAAGCTTGGTGCTCATGACTACAACAGAATCTGAGCCAAGTGATATGAAGGAGGCTGCAGCCCTCAGGGTAATTCAGAATACGAGTGTCTAAGCAGATGTGGGTCTGGGAATGCCCACAGAGGTGAGGGTGTTTCCACACAGCCCCCATTTCTCTCCCACTGAGTACCTGCAATGAACCCCCCAGTCCAGGCTCCAGGAACGCCTCTGCTGGGCCAATTAACCAGAGCAGTGAGCTTCCACTACAGAAATGAAGCCCAGCTACATTTATACAAACTTTTCTGCCTCACTAATTACTTCCCATTTGCAGTAATGTGTTTACCTTCTCCTGCCTGAAGCTGGTAATTCATCCTCTTCTTTATTTAATTCCAGGTGGTTGTTTTGGAGCCAACTCACCAACTTGTCCAAATCATTTTGAATTCAGGCCCTCTGGCTCCTCAAATGCCAGTGGGACAGAACTGTGATTTTTCTTTCCTCTGGGCAGCAGATCCTGGTGTTGGGCTTGCCCAGCAGGTAACTGATTCACCTCCAATTCCTCCCTTTGGCTGAGGAGTTCCAGCTCCAGAACATCTGTTCTTCTATCAGAACAGAACCTCCTTCAACCAAAAGAGTTTTTATTTTTAACTCCTGCCAGCAAACACAGCACCCTGGGAGGAGAAGAGGTCTCGAGAGCTGCTGACACCTGCCTGTCCCCAGCAGCTGCAGGTCCAGCCCAGGGTGCTCAGCCCTCACCCCTGTCCTGAGCTCACACTGCCCGGTCCTGGCCTCGAGGGAACCTGTCCAGTCCTGGGCAGAGCCAGCCCTGAGCACTGTGACAGTGACAGACACTGAGTGCTCAGGGTGTGTGACAGTCACTGAGTGCTCAGGGTGTGTGACAGTCACTGAGTGACAGTCACCATTGCCCAGGTGTGTGACAGTCACTGAGTGACAGTCACTGAGTGCTCAGGGTGTGTGACAGTCACTGAGTGACAGTCACCATTGCCCAGGTGTGTGACAGTCACTGAGTGACAGTCACCCTGTGCCCAGGTGTGTGACAGTCACTGAGTGACAGTCACTGAGTGCCCAGGTGTGTGACAGTCACTGAGTGACAGTCACCAGTGCCCAGGTGTGTGACAGTCACTGAGTGACAGTCACCCTGTGCCCAGGTGTGTGCCAGGTCACTCAGTAACTGGAGGAGAAGTCTGCCATCAGGGCAGCAGCTGCTCTGGACAGGAATGAACAGGTCTCACAGTCTGGGCTAATTCCCTTTGCCATCAAAGGCATTCCTGCCTGGCAAGAACAATCCAGCAGCAGCTCCCTGACATCTGCAAAGCCAAAGGCAGGTGATGGCCCCTGCCCCAAACTCCTGTTTCAGCCCCAGCTGTCACCTCAGAGGGTACACGGGGTGGGGACCAGCAGTGCTCCCATGCCCAGCACGGTGCCTCTGCTTCTCCCCCATCCCCAGGATCGCTGCCTTTCTCACGGCTCTGCTGCCAGGCTGGGGGAACAGGACATTTTTACTTCTTGATTATTTTGTTTCCACTTTACCCTTCTGCCCTGGCCCGAGGGACTTCTCTGTGACTAAATCCATTTCCTCCTGAACGGATTCCCTGCCCAAAGCTTTCCATGGCAGCCCAGCCCAGCATCACCCTGGCTGCCAGTATCGGTCCCCCTGGGAGCTTCTGCCCTTCTCCCAGTCCTCCAGAGAGCCCCAGCCATCGGGAATCTGCCTCGGATCCGCTCTGGGAATTGCTGCAGACCCACAGCAGGGTGGGATGGAGGGTCCCCAGGACCCACAGAGGATCCCTGGGACTCACAGCCCTGCACTGCCAAACCAGCATCAGCTGTGGGTGATGTGACAAACATCGGTCACCATCAGTGAAAGGTGTCAGGAGCAGGCAGCAGCTTTATGATTACTCACCCAGAGAACACAAGGGTGGGGTTTTCCCCCTCCATGGGGCCATGCTCAGCCCCAGCACTGGACATCACCCTGTGCACCAGCACTGTCAGTGCTGCCTCAGCTCCCCTGGCTGCTCACAAGGGACTGCTCCCACTTGCCCCTGGACTCAGTGACGGAGCAGCAGAGCTGCCCAGGGGAGCAGGGGACAGGACAGCACGGGGAGGACACTGTGTTTTCCCAGTTACAATCTGAAGTCAAGACACAACAACCCTCAATCGAACCCAGATTTTGTGGCTTCTTTGCCAAGCTCCCACTGACAGGCTCTGACCAAAACTTCAGGGCTCAGCAAAAGCACCTGAAGTATTTTCCATATTTTGCTTACAAGCTTTGTTTTTCAAAGCCTTCCCTGTTGTTCAGGTTTCTTGCATTTCCTTCATTTTCTTGCACTGCTTTATTGCATCACAAAATTCCACCATCTCCTAAGGAAGATCAGACTCTTCAATGTCACTATTTGCTTGGAAGCTACAATACTTCACATCCAGCAGCCTTCTGACTTCTTTCCAGTTTCAGGACTTCAAACTGAAATAATGACACGTAATACTGAGCAAGTTTACACAAACATGTATAAAAAAACCCATGAGTGTAGGACAGAATCTCCCTACATTCCTCATCCCTCCCTCCCCCCTGTGCTGCAGCACCAGGACCTGCCCACCCCCAAACCAATCACTGTCCTGTAGCTGCTCCCAGGAGGGCAGGTGAGGCTTCCACAGGATGCAAGCAGGAACAGCACACAGAACCAGCAAGGGAACTGGGCACAGGAGCCAGGTCAGGCTCCTGCAGGGCTCTGTGCCCAAGCTCAACCATCAATGGCCCACAGGGCTGTGGGCAAACCCACCAGCCTGCTCATTAAGGCAGCTGGAATGGCAGTGATGTGAGAACAGAGCGTTTTACTGGTACCCAGACACTCTGAGAGCAGCAGAGAGCCCAGGAGGTGTTTCCCATGCTGGGCACTAGCTCCTCTTCCTCTTGCCCTGGGGCATCGCTCGCTCCTTCTCGGGGACCCGCGGCCGCCGCAGCCTCCTCTTGTTCCCTGGCAGAGCCACGGAGCTGCTGCTGCTGCTGGGGAAAAGGAAAAGCAGGGGTTTGAAGTGCCCTGAACACAGCACACACTGGTGCTGCACAAAGCACTGTGAGCAGCACGTGCTACAGGTGATGGGGAACCCTGGCATGGTTTGGGTTGGAAGGGACCTCAAGATCATCTCACCCCACTCCTGCCATGGGCAGGGACACCTTCCACTATCCCAGGTTGCTCCAAGCCCTGTCCAACCTGGCCTGGGACACTTCCAAGATGGGGACAGAAATATTTCCCTGTCTTCTCATTTGAAGAAGGTGACAGCACCACAAATCACCCCATAGCCCCCGAGCCTGCAGGAACAGGGTCATCACAATGCCTCTCCTTCTGTCCCAGAGACCAGTTTGCAACCCAGGGAACAGCAGGAACCCCCCAGATTCCTTGTCCATAGCGGAGAACAACCCCTGGCACTGCCAAAACCATCAGGATGTTGTATCAGAAAAGGCAGTTTGGGGCACAGTCACCTGGAAGCAGGACCAGAGGTTGGTCAGCATCACCCCTGAAGGAGGGCTTGGGGCCTGCAGCCTTGCCAGGCACTCTCCTCATTTATGGACAAAGTATTCTCCACAGAAAATTCAGCAACTCTTTTATTTTTACTCACAGTTAATTTTAAAGAAAAAATTCTTAAACTAGCTGTATGTAAATGAAGCAGCTGATTTCCATCATTCAGCCTTGGAGCTTAGAATTCCACAGTGTTGACACGAAAGATGCCGCTAATCTGTCAACAGCTTTTGCTAATTAAACATTCCTTTTAAGTGCACTCTGTTTTATACCATCTGCTAGGCTGAATCCATCCTGCAGGAACTATATATTTGTCTGAAAGTGGGAATTCACAACTGAAAATAACAATGGAAAACTCCAAGGTGCTCAAGTCCACCTCTGCTGACTACCAGCAGCTACACGCTGGAGACACTGGCAGGAAGGAGTTGTGTTTCAGAGCTGCACCACGATGGAAATGGATCTCCTGCACCCCTGGCATGAGGGCTTTCCTGAGGCATTTGCTTCTCCAGGATTCCACCAATTGCAAACTACAGACCTAAACCCACCCCAAGGATTTCTGCTCTTGGATATTCCACTCACCTGTCAGAGGACACTGAACACGTCTCAGACCCTTCCACATCCGTCAGAATGTCCGAATTGGTGCTGAAGAGGAAAATAAAACGGATGGAAATTATTTCAGCAGCACCTACAGCAATGCAGGGCTCGACTCTGCAATGGCAGCAGAAGGCCTGGATGACACCAACCCCTCCAGCAGCAAGAGCAATGAGAAGTAACCTCAACCTACAGCGCAGCCCAGAAACTTCTGTCCCACTGCATTTTTAGTTATCCCTGGAGTCTCATTACCATTATTTAACACACAAGGCAATTCTATGTTTATGTCTGTCAGGTGCTAACTACACCACCTCTGTATTCCCAGGCACCAGAAAGCTGCTCTGGACAGGATCTGCAAGATGTTTTGGGGGGTAAAGTGTACCTTCTGTTTTAAAGTCTCTCATAAATAAATCAATGTGACATAAAATTTCTGTAAGACAGCAGGAGTTTACCCCTTGCCATTCTGTCTCCCCTGTGAAGTGAGAGTCCTCAGCTGTTACTGTGGCAATAACTACAGAACCAGCAGGAACTTGGCTGGACAAACAACACCAGGTTAGAGGAACCTCCAGCACATGCAGTCATACAGATAAAAAGGAAAAAGATACCAAAAATGGATGGGGAAAGTTCTGAAAGTCAACATTGTTTTTACTCTCACAATTAGAAGTCCTTCAAAAGCTCATTTTCAGTGCACGAAGTGGATGCCCAGGGAATGATCATATTTCCAAACCATCATATTTCCAAACCCCATTCTGATGTTCCAGCTGCATTTTAAAAAAGAACTGGAGAGGACACAGGGCTATTTGTGTGCTTTTAGTCCCCTCAAATAGAAAAAGAACAGGTTTGAGGCCTGAACATGATGTACTTCCCTGCCTTGAAAACTGCAGTATTTATCACCCGCCACGTTTGTCACCCAAAACAATAAAACTGAAAAAATCTGGCTAATGCTCAAACCAGGAACGCGCCCTCAGAACTCCCACGTGGAACCCATGCTCTGGGCCTACCAAACTTTTTTAAAACCAAGTACAAAATGTCCTGCAGCGAGTTCCACCTTTGGCCTTCGCATGGAGCCGAGAACGGGCCCTTGACACCGCAGCCATCCATCCCCAGAGAACCCAATTAACTCCTACGCCCTAATTGCAGTGGGAGACCGAGGAGCTCCACAAAGCAGGGCTCTGAACTTCAGCTGGAGCTAGAAGCCCTCTGTTCCAGGATCTCTTCCAGCATCCCACTGCTCCGTGCCAGCCACTCACTGGAGCAGCTCTCTGCATCCCAGACACTGATTTTGGTTACGAAGCCTGAGCGAGGCCGGATTTGGAGCTGAGGTAATTATACAGCTTTCTGACACATGCCAGGGGACAGAAGTGCTTGAAAATTAAAAAAAAATGTCCTTAAATATGTCACAGTTGAAAAACAATTATCAAAAAAACATTGTCAATGAGACAAAGTAACTTTGACCACCAATTGAATTTGTATTTTAAATTAGCTATTTCTTTCCCTGAAGAAAACTCCCCTCTCTTCTTAGCATCAAATGATTAGCCCTTAAATTGAAGATTAAGCCCTTAAACTGGAGAGAAACAGCTGCCTCATTCTGAAGGGCTTTTTCCATAAATTTTAGCCTGCAGAATCCGAAGAGATCACAGAATTTAGAATTTTTGTTTTGTTCACTTCTCCGATGTTTTCTGCCTTTTCAGTGCCCCACAGCTCTCTACCTACATTGCATCCAGGCACAGCAAAACATCCCTTCAGACTTTATTCAAACTCCAAATTCCAGAAAATTCCCACAACAGCTTTTCTGTCCTTTTCTTAACTAAAGGCCACTAATCTGTCCCACAATTTTAGAGATCATTTCCAGATGAGTCAATTTTTATAGCAGAACTATTGAAGTTCTTCACATGAGCTGCTCAAGATGCAGCCAGCATCCTGTGGCAGGGTGATCCTGCATTTATTTGTGCCTCCACGCTGGGAAAAACGCAGCTCCAGTGACTCAGACAATTGCCCAACTCCATATTCCTGCAGGACTGGCTTCCCTGATCCCTTACAGACACTCAACCAAGAGTCAGCTCTTCCTTTCCTCACCATCACTTGGGCTTGACTTCCACCACCCCCTGCTTTTTCATTTAAGATAAACACACCACCCTAAAATAGAGAGAAAAAAGCTGATGTAAGTGTGAATGACATGTCTTGTTCTAAAACTGAGAGGAGCAAGCAGCTCTTTGAATTGGTTTATTTTATGGCAGATAAAGTTCCTCCTCAGCCTCGTGTGAGCAGCCAGCATCCTCCCATCCATCCATCCTGCCGTGTGCTGTGGACCAGGCTCTGGGCACGTTTCCCTAAAGCTGGCACAAGAGATGAGCTCCAGCCCATCTGGTTTCACCAGTGTCATCTGGAGGTGAATGCCCAGTCCCCAGGAGCGAGGGGCAGCAGCTTTGTCCCCCTTGCACTCCTGCCTGCACTCTGTCCCCTGTGCTGAACGCGATGAGCTCGCTGCTGGAGCGGCCCAGGCACCGTGTGGTGTCCAAGATGAGCTGTGCAACACATCCTCCCCAGCTTTCCAGAGCCTCCCCTTCACACCACGTGCCCATGGTTCCATCCTCCTTTCCCTGGAGAGCTCTGCCAGCCTTGGCTTTGCCCAGGCCCCCGTGGAGGGCTCCTGTCTGCACCAAACCGACACAGTTCCACCATCTGCTGTGTTCCTTGACTCTTCCCAGGCTTCCTTAGTCTTCCACAGCCCCCTCTGCAGCCCAGGAACACACCTTTGAGGCTGTGCCTTGGGAAAAGGGAAAGATCTGCTGCATCCACCTGAACTGCTTCCCTCAGTGGCTGGCAGCAGTGGGACGTGGTGGCTGAAGCACCAGGAGAGCTCCACACCACAACTCCTGTTCCCAGGGCTCAGAG
>NC_031781.1:19887861-19908956 GCF_001522545.3 Parus major
CACCCTACATCTCCTGTTCCCAGGGCTCAGAGAGCTCCATACCACAACTCCTGTTCCCAGGGCTCAGAGAGCTCCATACCACAACTCCTGTTTGCAGGGCTCAGAGCTCCCCACCCCACAGCTCCTGGCCAGGGACTGATGTCCTCCTGGACACACGCTGTATGTGAGAGCTTCCACCAGGAACATCCAAGGCCAGCAGCTGGTCCTACCTGACAATGTCCCCAGGACTCACCACTGAGCCTCACAGCTCCTGCCACTTGTTACAGCTCAAAGTTTTGGGAAGAAAAGTATGAATCAACAGAATAGCAGAAAATTATCATCATCCTTTCACAAGGAACCCATATTTGAGGCCAAAATTCACAGATTAAACACTCCTGTCTAACACTGTGATATACAACATACCTGAGCCAAAGCAGTGCAAGATTTATTAAGTTAAAAAGTCCTGAAGAACTAAAAAAGGCAATTATTGCACTGATCAACACATTTTCATACACTTCTCTCATCTGACAGCAATGAAAAGGGTGCAGGACAATGCTGACTTCAAACTCAGACTGAGGCAGCTGCCCAGGAAGAGCTCACACAGCATTTCCAAACACTCCATCCTGCCAGCTTTGCCAAACCCATGCCACCCATTTCAGAGGGCTGCTGCCATCCAGTGCACTCCTATTTCTACCTCTTCTTCTGCTGAAGAGCTAAAGCCTGTATTATGTAAAGCACATAAATCCAAGGATAAGTGACCTGCTAAGTCCAGATCTTGGATCCTGATCAATGGCTCCCAAACTCACTGCCAGAAAGCCCCAGAGATTGCAGACGAGGGCCCTTCCCTGGGCATGAGCCCCTCCTGGCAGACACTGCAGGCACTCTGGGCATTCCAGCAGCACAGGCATTTATACAGCCTGTGGATACAGCACTTTCCCACCAGGACTTCAAAATTCTGACTGTGTTTCAGCATCCCACACAAGGCCAATGTTGGGTTCTGTCTGCTGTTCAAGTCTCCCTCTAACCATCAGGAGCCGACACTTGTGCTGCACACGGTTTTAAGAAAAAACATTTTGCTTTAAAAATTGCATATTACGCCCATTATATAAAATACTTAGAATGGAATATTTCCTTTACATAGCTCATTAACTAGCTTATCATTGTTCCTCCTAATTTCTTTTCTGATTTTCCTATTGTTTAAGTAGTTGCCTAAAATTTGGCTTGAGTCCCAGAAAGTCCAAGAACGCCACAGGACTATTCATATGGAGCAGTGTGCACTGGAGCACTGAAGCCCTGTGTAACTGTGACTTCAGAGCTTTGAAAAATTACCCTTTCAAAGCCATGGCTGTGTTTTGGTGCTTATCTGTAACACCCAGTTTGTTCTCTTGGTGGGGTCATCAATCTCCCAGGGCACAAGCATGTTTGGAGCACTGCTACAACCTCCACACCTGGCCTGGATCTTTCCTCCTGCAGGAGCAAAATTCTCATTTTCTCAGTTTTACAACAGACCTTTGAATAATATCATTTCAGCAGTGATTGGTGTACAATGGATGAATTTCTAATCTTGACCAACAACCCCCTTAGCAGCTATTGACATGAGACTGAAAAGGGACAAACTTTATGAAGGAGAAAACAGCACTGAAGGAGAAAGCAGCACTGATTTCCTTGCAGGATCTTTTTGCAGAACAAACATTTCAACTCTGACTTGCAGATTGTTCTGTTATATTCTATATGCTACTCAACATCCTCATTTTAGTTTAATTCATCAAAACAACAGCCTTCCATTTAGAAGTGCCCTGCTCACAAGAACACAGCATGCAGATTTGGAGTTCCAAATATATTTCCAGTTTTGACATTTCAATGTGAAAAACATTTACTCTTGGCAAAGGATACCCTCTCGTTATCAGGAAAACACCAGCCTCACAAGTCCATTACTTGATACAATACCACAATACTACTAAAACCATCAGCATCTAAATCATTCTTGTTTGGTTTGTGCTGGATTTATTTCACTACAATGAACAAAATACCAGCCCCATGGTAACCCCACAGTGATAAAATATGTCTTTTCTTCATGCAGCTTGAATGACTACACCTGTTGCTACAGCCCCTGCCAGCTGCCAGATCCCAGGGCCCTTTGGACACGTGGGAGCAAAAGCTGCAGTTGTGGATGAACTGCACGGTCCAAAGCTGGTCCATGGGCATGGCAGGACCCCACAGGAACCTCTGAGCCCAGCAGCCCTCCTGCCCCTTCACAACAGCTACAAAGAGCATGCTGGACTCTTTTCAGTCCATGTTCCTCTACCCTGGAAAGGGGGAGACTCCCTGCAACCTTCCTTTATTTCCCAAAAAACACAGGAGAACTCTACAGTGCTCCTTAGCAAGGTACAGGCTGGCATGAGGAACACTGTGGTCAGACAAGAGGGACCCTCCATCATCACCAGGCAGCATCTGCCACTCCAGCTGAGCTTTCTCTGCATTACTGCTGCTGCTCTCACCCTCTTTGTGCAGCCCAAACTCTGGGGAAGCTGCAGGGTGTGATGTCCCAAGGCTCCCTGGGCCTCTCCAGCTGCCCCTGCCCTGGGCAGTCAGACCAGAGGGTCACCCAAACTCTGCAGGTGGCTGTGCCCCCCTGAGAGCTGGGGAATCTGCTCCAACACACCTGGAGTGAGGCACTCCAGCACTGGCTGCACCAAGGTGCAGATCTGTGTGACTCCAGAGCACTGGGGGTGACCAAGACACGAGCAGGAGAACAGCTCCCTGATCACAGGGAAGGAAAAACTGTCGTCATCATTTGCAGCCTGAGAAACTGAGATAAATCTAGTCCTGTGCTCCCCTAAAGGCTTGTGACACATTGAACAGCACATAAACTGATGTGCCTTTGTCAATTTTACAGCACCAGCTCAGGCAGAAAGACACAGCACAGAGGGGAAAGGCCACAGGAGGGGAAGGGATTTATTGAACAGAAATGCAGTGATATTCTGAAAGGGCAACAACGACCCTTCCTGCCTCCCCAAGAGCTCTGCCAGCCAGCACACTGCTGTTTACTGACAAATATTTACTGGGTGCTCCCACTCATTCAAGTAAATGGAAACAGGCAGCCAAGTTTGATGCTGTAAAACAAAGACATTTATTGTTTGATGCTCTCTAATCCCCTGAGCTGATCTCCCCATTCCAGAGTCCCCCTAGGCTTTCACTCACAGTTCAGCATTTCCCTCTGTAAAAGGGAACCCTCATGACGACTTTTAAAAGCTCTTCAACCCTCAAGATCAGTTTTAAAAGCTCTTTGTGAACCAAAATGACTTTAGGAAAATTGGTTTCTGTTAAAATATTTCAATTAGAATAATTGTTAATAACTGTTAATATCCAACAGTGAAGCCAATCATTGCTTTACTCTTAGGATTTGCAGAATGAGGAGGAAGAGGCAGCTAATAGGGGTCTAAGGTGTGGGAAATCAAGAAATGTCACTCCTAGCTCAGCTGGTGACCTTCAGCTACTTCCTCTGATTATCTCCCACTTCTAAAAACACAGGAGACCCTTTTATTCCTGCATTCTCCTCTCATTTCTGTTATCAACAAGATAACAAAATTAGCTCTCTTGCTTTTAGACACATAGCAAAACCCAATTATTCTGTATTTGTTCTCAATGACTTTTTCACCTCTTCTCCAGAAGCTGGGGCCACAGGTCCTTGCAGCTATACTACTTGAGAGACTGGGGCTGTATCAACGTTGGGACCTCTCTAAATAAAACCTGCAGCAGATGGGGAGGTGAAGCTGTGGAAGGGGCTCACCAAGCACACTCCTGATTCCCCAGACATTCCACTCCCTGGTTTTGTATCTAAAGGAACATTTACACCAGCAATCCCTTACAAAGGCATTACAAACCATTGAGTGAATTTTACCTGTATTTGAGTGTGACTCTGTGAGCCCATCCCTCCTGTGCAGCTGGCTGCCTGCACTGCTCCCAGCCAGCACAGAGGGACTCCCTCACTAACCTGCTGCTTGAGGCAGATGACAGTGAGAATTCAGGAGAGGCTGATCTCTGCCAGTCCCTCAAGCAATGAGATTCACTTCTTTGGCCATTGGCAATTTCTGACTGGAGTGCCTGGGCTTTTCCAGGGATCACAGCTGTGGGATGCTCTTCCCCAGGTTCTACCAAGAGGAAAGACAGAGATTAGAAAGAACAATAATGCAAAATAGTATTGTTTAGGATTCTGCAGCCTAGAGAAAGATTTTTAAGAAAAAAATAAGTTATAAACATTTAAATACCGACTTCTCATTCCCACATACTTCCCAACACTCTGACAGTTTCAAAGGTTGAATTTCTTTTTGTGTATATTTAAAAAAGAAACCAAACCAACCAACAACTCCCTGAGAACCAGAAATGTTTCACTGTTGAGTTTCAAACACAAGGAGAGAAATGAAGGGTGAGGATGTGTTACACATTTCATAGGATGTGACTTTATTTCAGAAATTAGCAAGCACTAAATGAATGCTGTTGGCTGCTTGTGCTACCAATTCCCTCCAGCTTTCAGTTTTACAGATCAAATTAACAGGCTTATTTTCAGTTGTGATTTACTTCCTTATGCAGCTAAGACAAGGTCAATGCACTGACATTTCCATTTCAACAGGAATAATAATTTCTAGACAACACAACAGACAAAAACTGAAAAGCATTCTGCTGATTCTGTGTCAAGTGTTTTGTTCAATGAGAAGATGAACAGTTGTCTGAAAAGACACCTTCTGCCCCTCCAAAGAGAAAACAGATACAGCTGAAAAATTCTGGTATGAAAAGACAGACTACCCTTATGCCATACCCACAAATATTTGCAAGTGAGTTACTTAACTTAAAATGGACTCTAAGCCCTCCCAGACCCATCTCACTGATAAGTGATGGTGACAGTCCCAGACACGTCCTGGCTCCATCTCAGGGCCATGCTCCTGCTCAAACCACTCCCACTTCTCTGCCCCTCCAGCAATGGTTTGGACAGAAATGGTCAAGCAGAATTTTAATTAGAGAGTGGAGGGGCATCACAATCTTTGGATTCAGCTCAGCTTGCCCTTTCTCTCCCGCTAACAGGCATAATTAAATATCAGGGGTGTATTTTTGTCTGCTGACAAACAACCAGCAGATCCCAGTGAGTCAGTTGTCCAACTAACAAAACACAGCTCTGAAATTAGCAGGGTAAAAATAGCAAAGGCCTGTGCAATAATGCAGCCCAGCACAGCTAATATTTATTGAATCAAATTATTTAGTACCAATATATATCAAATCCTCATGGCACCTTCCCCTTAGGCAAAGCACAGCCCTATGTTTAAAAGTTACAAAGACTGGGAAACAGGTATTTTAATCTTAAAGATGAAAAGCAAGATGATGTAAATCAGGAAGAGATGATTAAAATGTCACCACAAACAGAATGAGGTTAAATTACATCAACCAATAGTACAGGAGAGAGCAATGGGAGAGATGCAGGGAGAAATTAAAATAAATGAACAAACCAACAAAAGCCCAACCAAACCAAAGATCTGATTTAACTCTGTATAATTCCACCATGAGAAGCCAAAGGAAGTGGATAAGGAATGCAGACAAAGCCTTGGCTCTACCAGCTGTTACCATCAGCCCATTCCTGGCTTCTTCCTTTCCCATGCTGTAATCCCCAGTTTAATTCAAAGGCAATTTTGGTTAACAAGGAGCCCCAAGGAAACAGGTTTTAGGCATCTGTTCCTTCCCTGTAAATTTTTGCTTTTTCAGCTGTTTACAAACAGTCATCCAAGTGCAGATGTTGTGCATAAAACTCAAAACTGCAATTCCAAGGATTATTGGAAGCTCAGAGAACAAAGTGTAATGGAAATTGTGCAGGTTTGCCAGAACCAAATGAGGTGCTGCCACATTCTGAACATCTGATCCATGATATTTCCATGATACATCTGATCCCAGTTATTTTCTACCTGACCACTCTTCTGAAGAAACTCTATGGCTTTACTTCAGCTCTTCTCAAAGCCTGCAGGGCAGCACACACACAACAGCTCACTTCAGAAACCCCAAAATCCACAGCAGCCCATCCCTCCCTTCTAGAGCTGGAAATCAAGGCTGTGACCTCAATAACACATTGCCTCTCCTTCTGCTGTAGAAGAGGAACAGCTTTAGGTATTTTGTCCTTGAGATTCCTTAACTTTTACCCTTTACACAGAACGGATTGTGCACTGGCATCAAGGTCTGCAGGAAACAATAAGGATAAAATTCATACTATTATACTGTTTTCTTAGTTTCTTTTTATTCTTCAGAGCTCTGCTGGAAGAGCCAGCACTGGAGAGAGCCACAGATTAACTGGGCTCAAGAGCACAGGGATTTGTGAGAGCTGGGGCAAACAACCCTGCCATGTTTTCCCCAGTGCACAGACAACAGCACATCCCATTTTGGCCAGTGGGATTTGTGCCAAAACTCAGACTCTTAAATAGATTAGAAATCCACAAGTTCCATTAGGCTGAGGAATGCTCCTCTAAATCCCACGTTCAAAGACAGATGTTGCTGCCAAAGCAGCCAGGAAACACAACCCAAAGGAGACAAAGGCCCCTGCAGGCAGCACGCCTGGGGCACACCCTGGAGGTGTTTGGGGCTGTGGGGAGCAAGGAGAAGGAACAGGCTGGAGGCTGCTCCTTCCTCCCAGCAAAGCTGAAGCAGGACCTGACAGCCCTTTGCAAGCAGCTGGAGTGTGCCCCAGACAAAGCACATCCACACACACCACACAGAAATCAAATCTATTTATTATGGGTCATGCTTATGTTCCACACTCAAATCAACAGTAATAAATCATTTTAGGGTCTGATTGATCTTTATGCTGTTGGGTTTTTTTCCCCTTAAAGGGTCTAGAAAAACAACAACAGATGAAAGATCATCTCTTTGGGAACCCTGCACTTCTTAGAGCGATCCTAGAGGGGATCACACTAATGTCACTGACCTGTGGCTGCTGGCAGCTCTTGGACAGAGACTTCCTCTTTGCTTTGAGCACGTTCTGCTTTCCTCTCCTCCCCTGTTTTCTTCCACCGTTTATTCACTTGATCCACCAAGAACTTGAATTCACTCCTGTGTTTGTTTCCTGAAAGGCAACAGAGCATCACTGACCACCCCCACAGGACTAAGGTATGGCACATGAAAGGACATGAACAGAAATGGACACAAAAAACTGAATTAAAAGCATTTTTCTTACAGCAGATGAAAACCAACCCAGCACTGTGATATGTTCCACATTCTATTAATGATCCAAATCCGTGTCTGTGCTTTTTTAGCTGCCCACAGTGCAGAGCACAGGCACAGATGAACACTTCATGCTCTGTGTCATGCCCATTACACTGCTGGGATTCACATCCTTTAAGTCAATAATGCAAATACTCTCTGCACTTTCCATCACTTGGGATGTTTTAAGCACTTCTCTGCTGCTCAGCCAAAGCAATGGAGTTGTTTAACCTTGACACTTGAAATGCTTTCCTCAGAGGCTGAGAAAACACCTGGTGTCCCCAGCAGGACACTGGGGATGTCCTAACCCAGGGAGGGAAGCCCTGCTAGGAGGGACCAGGCTCTGCTCCCAGGGAACAGGGACAGGAGGAGAGGGAACAGCCCCAGGCTGGGCCAGGGGAGCTCAGGGTGGACAGAGCAGGAATTCCTTCTGAGAAAGGACTGTCAAGAGTTGTGTCACCCATTCCCATGAATGACCACCCTTCCAGTGAAGAAATTCTTTGATGTATTCTTTGATAAAACAACACCAAGTTCTGCCCCACAGAAGGAAACATTTTGATACTGACTCCCTTTCCCTGAGTAGCTGAAAACACCACATAAGGCCAAAAATTCTGTTAATAAAAAGCAAGTTCTGTCCCAGATGTCGTGTCTGAGTCGCTGCACCCTCATTACAGAATTCCTTTGGTGCTTCAGTTTTTCCAGCATTACTATCTTTTGTTGTTCTGGCTCATGGCAGAGCTACAAAGCTTTTGGAAAAGAAATGTCCTGGCACACAAGCACTATTCAGCTACACTGTAAATCACTGTGGTGCTGAAATGACACCCCAAGCACATCCCACCAAACTGCAGCAACATAAACCAGCCCCAGACAGAAGGACAAATATTTAAACACAAAACAAAGCAGCAGACCTCCAAAGAGCATGGCAAATTAAAGATTTATAAGCAGAAAAGACAGCCAAATCAATTTTTTTCACAGATGTACTTCCTTTCCTGTAGATTTTTTAACTCTTTATTTAAAGACCAGGAAAAAAGCAGAGTGAGCTGAGAGTGTTCCCAGGTCCTGCAGAGCAGAAGGAAATGACAGTGGCTGTAACTGCCAGCTCCCATCCTCAGGTTCATCAAGCCAAAGTATTAATTGGTATTTCATAAACAACAAAAAAATGCCAACAGTGCAATGTGTGAGTGGCCAAGAGCCTGGGAAAGTGCAAAGAAGCAGAAAAAATGTATTTTCTCCCAAAGAGTTTGTCCTGCCTTCCCCAAAGGCTGTTCACAGTAATGGCATTTGATAAGAGTTCTTTAATCTCAAACTGTTCTTCAATTTGAACACACAGTTCTTTTTTTCATGCTTATGATTTCTTCCTTATTATTTTATCAGGAATAATTACCTGACGCCAGTTACCATTGGCCTCTTGGTCAGTATTTTTTAATAGTTTTTAAACCACATCTCCCCATTAAAATACTTTTTCATCTTCTCCTTTTTCCTATCTTTAATTTTCCAATTTTCAGTTAATCTGCTTCAGACTATCAAGAGCTCCAAGTGATCAGTTTTGTAGCCATGCCCTTTTAGCAATCTAAACTCAAACCTGTCTTTGAAAAAATTCAGACAGTATGAATGTATTTTTGTTCTAAATGTGTACAACAGGCCAAGGAAATAAAAGCAGGATCAGGAAGGCCAGGCCCCAGGTGGGTTCAGGAAAGCCTTTCAGAGCAGTTCTGCTGCAGAGGGCTCCCAGTGACACCACTCAGCTGCACACCCCACACCCTGCTCTGCTTTCATCTCCAGCAAACACTGCAGAACAAAGTGCATTAATAGAGATGCCTTTGGAGGCAATCAGTGTGTGCATTTCAGCTCAATGGAAAAGAAAGGGAATTTAAAAGCAAAATGAGGTGAAATTTGCACGTTACTTACGATATTCAGCGTGGATCTCATCTATTTCTTCCTCTGTCTGGTCCTTTGTGAAGGTCAAGTTCTACAGAAATCACACAAATGTTTTTAACATATATAAAAATATGATAAAGCTGCAGACTTTGAAATTAGAGACTTGAAACTGGAAGAAGCAACTGTTTGTTTTTCCCCCTCAGCTTTCAGTAGCTCATCACATCAACAGACATTTACAGAACGTGTCCACAGTGTCCTGCCCTGCTTCCACAGAGCCACCAAGTAACACCCAGCACATGTGGGCCATAAAATATTTCCTAACACTGTGCAACAAACAGGCTTCAAAAGTCACCAAAGTATCAAATGTCATGGGAAAAGGGCAGGCACTGCTGCCGATGCAGAAGCATGGAATCTGCTAGCTAAATCCTAGAGAATTCTAGGAAGCAAAATATTCCCCACACTGCCATGGAGGGTCAAGATCTTCCAGTATGGCCAAGGAGAACATTGCTCAAGAATTTTTATTGCAGTCAAAAATTGCTCCTGCTTAAAGGGTTTGGGCACAAAAAGCAGCAGTGCACCCAGGGCTGCCCATGACAAAGGTGTGGTGTGAGAAAACCAGGCTCATTACAGGATGCTAAATGTGAATTCTAACATGCAGCCTGGGAATTCCACACCTCAGCAACAGGCAGACACTGTCAGTGCTCACTCTGCAGTTTCTGCTGGCCACCCCTCAGTGAGAACCCACATCAGTCACTTACATTTTCACTGTGTTTATTACACTCCAGCTGAACCCGGATCTTCTCATTCTTCTCCAGCTCTTTAACAACCTCTGCAACTGTTTGGAAATACAAGAAAGGGATCACTGAAACAGGAGCTGGGAAATAAAGAGCTGTAACAGCACAGACTGAAACTACCCCCAGTTTAAAAGACAAACAGCATTAGGCCTCTGAGAGGGAAAGCTCAGGCTCCAATCCCAGGCAAATGTGCTCTTTCCAAATCCTACTGAACCTCACTCCTGCACACAACAGAGCTTGTGGCACACAATTCAGAGAGATTTTCCATTTTATACTGGAAGTTTCAGTGGAAGACACAATGATTGCATCTACTGTTTACCTTACTTTGTCCCCCAAACCACCTTCCAGAGCAAGGGAAGCATGTGCAGGCTCAAGGGCAAAGCCCACAGCCCACAGAGGAATTACAACCGACTTCAACAATTGTCAGACACATCCAAAGCCTATAAACAACATAACTGTAACATTTAACTAGAGCCACAGCTATGCAGAACCCTGCACAGTTTACTTTGACATTTACAAATCTGTTTCTGCATTTCATCATCTCCACAGCACTGCCAGGCAGCTCTGGGCAGTTATTAAAATGAACACTGCACCATACAGTGAAGCAGAACAAAAGCATCTTAAGCTGGGAAAGAATAAAACCTGTTCCAAGCTGGTTTAAGCCCACTGCAGGAATGTGGCACCTGTGCTTCCTCAGAGGCTGAGCTGTTGGTGTTACACAGTGACCTCAGGCTCCCAAAGTGCACATCTGCATCAAGTGTGAGTTTAATAATTCACCCTGTGTGCACAGGCTCTGAACACAGGCAGAGCCTGGCATAATTTAGGGGAGGGCAGCTGAAGTGACACCACATCTCCCCAGCTGTCCCCTCCTCTGGATGCACGAGGCAGACTCAGCACTGAGTGAAGCCTCACCCCCAGTACCCACCCCAGCAGCTTCAACAAGAATTGTGCACTGGTCTTAGACAAGAAAAATCCTTCCAGCTCCAGTTCTCCCAACAGCCAAACCAGTGCTGAGCCCACCCCAGAGAACAGAAAGGGAAATGCAGACTGAAGGTTTGTGATGGCAGCACCTCCCTGCAGGTTCTCTCTCACCTGATTTGGGGTTTAGGGAATCACACTGAGCATTGTACATGTGCACAAACTCCTGGTGTCTCTTAATGAGCTGCTGGCGGCTCCCAGAGGTAGAGAGACCGTGTTCCTTGAGCTTTTTCCTCAGATCTCGATCCGACAGCAGGTTATAAACAACTTTGGACATCAGCTTCCTCTTCTGAGTAGAACTGCCAAAGGAAAACAAAAGAGACTCTATTTAATTAATACTCCTATGAAAAGCAAGGTATTTACAATTACTTAAGGGTACTTCACCCCCTCAGGATAACATATACATGAAATAAACTTGGGTTTCCCACCCCAGTACTGGCCGTGGCTTACCTGAATCAGCTGGAGAAATATTAAAATCATTAAAACATCAAACCAAAACTTGAATTAGGAGATTTTTCAGCCTTCTAGAAAAATGTCTTTGAGAAAAATAGTCATGTACCTGAAGGCAGCAGTTCCCAGCTAACAGAAGGTTTGGTGATACAGAGAGAGACATTAAAGATAAGTAACAGTGCTCTCAGAGGAATAACAGCTAAAGCCAAAATTTACTACTTTCCACTGCTTTCTGTCAGAAGGACTCAACATTCCTGGCACAGCTGGGGAAAACATCTTAATTACAGGAAACTGCCAGAGAAAATTCAAGTCCTAGTACAAATTTTGTCACCTAAAATTAGCAGAACATTTCCTCCTGTCAAATTAGCTCAGGCTTCCCTACACCTCCTGGTGAGATACTCTCAAACTGGGAAAAACAAAGTGGCCAAAACCCATCTACAGCCTTACTCATCTTCTGCAACTGCAGTAATTCACAGAGGAACAGCATTTAATCAGACATTTTTCTTTCTGTAGCAAAATAAAGCTCAACTGCACTACTCTGGATTAGAGAGCAGTTAACAGCTTTCCACTGTGAAAATGAGAGATTTATTTGAAAACTATTCAGCACTTTTGACTTATCACATTGAAAATTTCAAGGTTAAAAAAAAAAGTCTTATACAAAAACTGTCAATAATTTATTTACTCTAATCCAGCCCCTGTAGCATGGCTGGTAAAAAGAAGATGGATTACCACAATACACTGTTTAGGGAAACTTTTTCAGATTCTTTTGGGAAATATAAAAAATTTCACTGAATAATTAAATTAAATCTTTTGAAAGTTGCACAGAAGCTTGGTGGATATCCCAGCTCACCAGCAGCATGACCCAAAGCGTGCTGACAGCTTTCCAGCAGGCAGCCCCAGGAACACAGCTCCCAGCAGGTTTAATTCCTGATGCTGGTTGGGTTTCCCCAGGCCTGACAAACACAGTGCTCTCTGGAAACACACGTTGGAATTACCCCAGTGCAGCTGTGGGGTGCTAAACCAGCAGTTCTGCTCAAAGTGCTCAGCTGTTAGCACAGCCTGGACAGAGGATAAGCAGGGCTCCCACTCCTCAGAGAAGCAAAGCCCCCAGAGCAGGCTGGCCAGAACCCCCAGTGCCTGCTGTGCCACTGCTCACAAACACAACTCCAACCCTGCTGGGGACATGAGTGACACCAAGGACAGATCTGGCTTATTCTTCCACTTATTATGAACAGAGAAAGCGCTAAACCACTCCAAATGGAAATTAAATGTAACAGCAGATTTCCATACTCATTTACCCTTTTTTCATCTTGAAATTCCTTTAGCTTACAGATTGCACTCTAAGCATGACTGGGCAAAACAAGAGCTTTAGCATAAAATTACTTCCTAATTCAAGGTTCAGGGGAATTGGAAAAACAAGCACTGAAGTACAAATTCTCCCAGTTCTTCGGTCTGATCAGTCAGAAATAACAACAGCCTAAATTTCTGCTGGAAGTAAAACAAACTGCAACTCCACTTCTGATGTGAATGTGGTGACCGTGACCAATGCTGGGGCAGGGGCACAAAGCCAAAGGAATGCATTCATCTTATGGAAATGGAGATCTTCAGGAAACTTCAACAGCCCCACAGAGAGGAGAGAAAGGTGCAATTTTTATTCTTTAACTTGACAGCTATAAAAGAAAATGTCTCTTGGCACACCTGAAGTGAAGGAAGCAATTCACTCACCAAATGAAAAATGGGAATCAGTGTTATCTGAAGGGAATTTTAATGTCAGGGAGCAGAAAGGTGATGAGAACAACACACAAAGTTCTCCTCACACTGAATGTTTTAAAGCAATGGCCACTGTTTTCTTGCCTCTAAAAGCCAAAGAGTAATTGAGCTGGCAATCCACCCACTTTCCAAAGGAGGGACAATCCCCACAGCGATTTCAGAGTGCTCCACACAGCAGGGAAGGCAGGAACAAACACAAACCACCACAATTACACCCCAGCACCAAACAGCTCTCAGTTCAGCAGGGCACAAAGCAGCCACACACACGTGGAACTCTCAGGCTGCTCCTCACCTTCGCAGGCTGTCCTTCTTCTCCTCTCTGGCCAAGCAGCTATCCAGATGTTTGTTTATGTATTGCTCCAGAATAGCAACCTCACAAACAGGACATTCCACTGAAAGCAAGGGAGAAGGAATTTACTGGTGTGGATATAACAGCAAAGAGCCAGTGTTTTCCTCTGAGAAACTAATAGTTGGGACAGGGACAGAACACACAAGTCCTGAGCTGTTACTGTACTGGAAGTCACATTTGAGCTCTGAGAAGTTCTCAGAACAGGAACAATTAACACTAAACTGTCTCACTGCAGGTGTTTCACAAATACTAGCTGACCAACTACTTTGCACTTGGGGAAATAATTTCCATAATTTCCATTTCAAAGATTCAGAAATATCATAAAATGGGAAGCAAGTGCAAGTTTTAATTGGTCAAAAATAAACAAGCAGTAAAATTTCATGTGAGCTTTAAATTATCAACACAAGCAGGTCAGATGTGTAAAATCATGACAGGTTTCCTGTGGCTCCTTTCCTGGCTATGCTACCTCTTTAAGCAGGATTCATCCAGCTAATGAATACACATGAACTTCAGAGTTCCAGATGAATAAATCATTAAACAAGAGAACAGCTAAATCTGAACTAATAAGAACCAGAGGTGCACTCCTACATGGTATTTTATTTTAATTTAGGCTTTTAGCTGGGTCAATAGGATGGCTGCCAGCATGTCAGAACTAAGAGGATTTTGCCATTTTATTGTGGTTGATTAGTATAAATGGGCATGTTTATGCTACAAAGTAAATTCACCTTAACTCTCCGGAATTACAAAAAAATAAAGCAGATTATTCTTCTGGAGAATGTGTGAACAGAAATATTAACAGAAGGGCTGCTTTGCTCATTTTGAGTTCAGGCTCACCCCTCAAACAACAAACACATTATAAAATAACCTGCATCTGGTTACTCACACATACAAGAGCAGAATAAATGCCAGTGTCTGTCTAGTCACTGGGGAGAAGGAGAAATTACTTCATTTTTACTAAGACTGTTGCACAACTCTTGTTTTTTAGCGTTGTTACTCAAAGCAAAGGGATCCATAAGCACTGAATTCCATTAAATTCCTTGGCAGCAGCTCAAGGTTTCTGGTGAAGACCACGCTTGGAGCAGAGCTGTCCCACAGGAGCAGCGGTGTGAAGGGAGCAGGGGCCAGCACACACCAGGGGCACACGGATAAACGGGAGGAGTGCCACGTCCTGAGAGTCCTCTAACACCTACAGCCAGCCACACAGGGGCACAGAGCAGGACATACCCACAAAATAAACACCTCACCTTTCCTGTCTCCTTTTCCCACAGATGTAGAAGGCTTTTCAAGACTCTCAGCACAGCCAGGAATCTCCTGTGATCCCACGTCCTTGTCCTTACCACCGACCTCTGCAGAAGCGCTGGGAGGGTCACACTGCTCCTCAGTTTTGACACTCTTCTGCCCAGTCCATGCCAGGCCATCTGCCTTTGTGGAGGTGCAGACTTTGTCCTTTCTTAAGAAGCTGTCAAGCCCTGGTGCCTGTTTAGCATCTGGCTGAGAACTCCTGTGGCCCTCGGCAGCCGGACGCTGGCCACGGGCCGGAGCCGGGGGAGCATCCAACACCAACTGCAACAGCTGCTGCCTGCAGGCAGCCAGGAGAAAACACAGCTAGCACACTGCATGCTGTTAGGAACCTGGACACTGCTTCACCAACACACACTCTTTTTTGGGTGTGCAATTACAGAAAATGCTGGGACTGAGGGAAAAAGAGGAGGAAGCAGTCCCACTCTGGCTTCTCCCCAAATGTGGATTTTTGGGCTCATGAGCAGCTGGGTGATGACATCTCATGGTCCCACACCCCAGCCCCAGGGACAGAAGAGCCAGGGCACAGCAGACACTCCTGGCACAGCCCTGGGCTCTCCAACAGCACTTTGTCACCTGCCACCCCCTCCCCTCAGCTCCAGAGTGAATTACTCATTTTTCTCACTAATCACAGAAACTCTGACAGGAGAGATTGGAGAGATTCGGACAAGCATGACCACACTGGAAGCTCATCCATCATTCAGCAAGCCCAGAGAAAGCATGCAGTGATGGAGGGGTCCAGCCTCTGCCATCACCAGCTGATCCCATGGCAAACATCAGTTCTACACAATGTTCAAAAACCTCTGCATATTTTGTACAGTCTCAGTGTTATCTGTGACACTCTCAAGAATTTAACAGACTGCTGTAAGCTCTGAGCTGACAGAATTTTATCTTCCTGGCACAGAGCAGTAACTGCAGCACAGCAGACAAGGCTCAGTTCATGAGCAGAGCAGTGTCCTTCCCTCTGAAGGCTGGGAGATGAATCAAGCAGGTGTCAGCAAGCCCAGATCCACCAGAACAGCCACTACCCAAACCCTCCTGTGAGACCCATCCTCCTCAGGGCAGGGAGTTAAAAACCACCTGACTAAAGACGGATGGTTTCTTAGCACCCTTCTCTCCAGCACCCTGCCTCAACAACAGCATAAACAGCTTCCCACATTTTCTCCTTCACACCTGTAACACCCACAAAAACCAAGTGTCCTTCATCAGGCTCCTGCTTCCCCTTTACAGTCCATTTACATCTCTCTGGCTGAGGCAGAGCTGTGGGGAACCCAGGACTCCCACACAAATACATTCCAAGGAAGAGCCAGAGCTGTGACTCCTCCTAGGAACAGCTCACACAGGACAGTCCCAGCTGCACTAAAGGCAGTGGATCTCCTTGAGATTCCTCCTGCATTCCTGCTGGAGGCTCAGTCACCACACCAGCAATGACAGCAGCTGCTCCCTGAGCACCCTGTGTTTATTCCTCTGACTCACTACCTGTCCACTAACCCTGACTAGGAAACAGAGATAAACTTAATAGTAAAAACATTTTTCTTCCCTATGGGTGAAGAACTGCAGAGACTCTTTTCAGCAAGGACTACTGCTTTTCTGCTTAGGCAAGTACAACTCTAATTTCTATTGCAAAGTTTCTAACAAGGAGATGCAGGAACTGACAATTTTTCTCAAAATGATCTCTTTAGTAGAGGGCAATGAAAACTCTTTACACTTCACACAAAACTTCATGTGTTATTTTTGAAGATCCTGCAATGGATAAGAGAACTCTTCATTAAGGACAGCTGGTGCAAAGACTGCTCATCTTTCTCTCCTGGGCTGGCCAGAACCATGAGTTCTGCCCCAGAGCAAGGACAGGTGAGGGAACAGAGCTGCTCATGGCAATGTCCCCCAGGCTCCTGGGGGCACGGTGCAGTCACACCCATTAACGCCTGGCCAGAACCCCTCCTCTCCCTTCCACACAGACAAACAAACATCCGCAGCCATAAGGAGGACAGGACATCTCCACTTGCACTGAGCCCACCCTCTGTGCAGAGAGGGAGCTGCATTCCCACACATCCACCACAAACACCTAATGCTGAGCAGAGCACGAATGGCATTAGCACTCTGGTTGGAATGATTCCCATTCCCTGCATACACTGACCTTGGAGCACAGCTTCCACTCTGCTAAGTGCCACCAGCATTACCATTTTCTTCCCCTCCAGGCCTGACTTAAGAAATGGGTTTGCACTTTGTGAAATGCTGTAAAGATTTAAAGCCTTATTTTCATAACATCCAGCTACCCAAAGCTCAAAGGTTTTCAAAGTCAAGTTAAAAGATATTTGATCTTTTGACCATGCTGAGCTCTTCAACACCTGGACTGTGGGTTTGTTTTTGGGGACAGCCAAAAAGAGAGATGGAGGAGGGGGGAGCCAGAAGATCTGTCCTGTACCAACATCACCAGGACAGAAGAGCAGTGGTGTTGTGACTGAACAATGCACATAATGCTCTCCAGACAAGCAGTGTCCCCTCACAGTGTCACAGCTCAGGGCATGGGCAGCCCCAGGGGACACCACAGTGACACTGCCTGCACTCCCCTGGGGAGTGTGTCCCACTGAAGCAGCCAGCAGGGAGCCTTTCCCACCCTGCTACCAGGGCCAGACAGGGCTCCACAGCCCTTCTGATCCAGCTGCATGTGAGAAATTGATTCAACTCCAAGTCACAAAAGGAAAGGTTATTGAACTCCTCTCACTGGTAAGATTTATACTGATCCAGTAAAGCAGTCCAAAAAATTAACATTTAAGATTCAATATCATAATGGATCCAAGTCAGCACTACTTGCTCCCTACAAAATTAGGCATTAACAAAAAAATAGTAATCCATTTATCACTAGGAAGCACCAGAATTCAAGCTGAAACGATGGAACTTTAGGATTTAAATTACTCAAATAAATCAACTAAATCTAATAGTGGTCATATAGAAGATTAGATCTATCTACATTCTATGATCTTCATCAGAGAAACTCTCATGATACAAAGCCATCAACTGAACTATGCTTCTTGCTGCTTACAAAGCCAAGAGTCTCATTGACTTCCAGCTCCAAACTCATTTCAGAGAAAAAGTTGAAAGTGCATTTGTCTCCTACACAGACAGGAGCACCCACAGAATTCCCAGCAAATCACTGAGTAGATTCTTATCAAAAGAAAATAGATAATACAAGGAGCTTCATGTATTTACTGTTGTGAGAATTTATCAAGTCTTATTTATTCTGTTGTTGCTGACTTTTAAAGGGATGTGAAGCTAAAAACCGAATTAAAAACAAACAGAAAAGTAGCTCAAAAATCAAGTTGAAAGCATAGCACTCCATTACTTTCCTTACCCAAGAAAACTCACATTTTCAGTCTTTCAATAGCTATCATTTTCCGAGCCAAAAGAATGCTCTTGCAAGGTGACCATTACCACTGGACAAATCCTTATGTTCAGAATCTCCCCTGCACACAGAGGAAGGGTCCTGCAGAAAACCTTTACTGCCAGTATTTCCCCCACAGAACGCTGACATATCTGCTGACTCCCTCCACACTGGCAGGGACTGTAACTTCCAGAGCAGCTAACCAGCAGCAGAACCAAAATGACCCTGTAAAACCTCCAGATCACTTGAGTGGACAGTAACCTTCAGCCAGGACACTGCAGCATCTTCCCAAAGTGCAAACATTCATCTTGGACAATGCTTCTGTGACAGCACAATTTTTTTGCCCAGTTCTCACACTGCTCCTGTCCAGGGCTCTGTGCTCACACCTTTCCAACTGCCAAACCAGAGAGAGTAGCCATGAAATTACATAAATACCTTGCAGAATGAAAGCTCTTCACGAGATCATCTAAAATCCGGTTGTTTTTCAGATCAGATTCTGCGACTGCCTATTAAAAAAAGAAAGAAAAAAAAAAACAAACAAGAAACCTAAACAAACAAACATTCAAATGCAGTGAAAACAGCAAGTGCCCAGAAAATGTTCAAGTGACCAGTAACTTGCTTCTCAGCACGATGCCTCAACTACCCCCACTGAAGTGCTACAGGAATTAAGATGCTTAAAGGATAAACATTTCTTCCCAAAAAAATATCACATATTAAAAAAACTGTCTGAGAACTCAAGTCTGGGATATTAAGGGTAATAGGTAAAAACAAAGCATAAAGCTAAAGCAACAAAGCCCAGTGTGCCCAGGCTCCAACAATGGTTTGCTGAGCACAAGTCTAATAATTTTGAAAACCGAACTAGAGATCTTCTGAAGGTGGTAAGAACCTTAAGCAACAAAGTGTGAAAACTGATGAAGGGAAACGTTAATCTTCTCATTATGGAATGAAGATATGAATTATGAGATGCCTTTGTGCATTCAATTCATTATTTTTAAACAATTTCTGATTTTTATCTCACCGTAACTCTCTCTGCTCTTCTTTTTAACAAAGCTTTTATTATTTTTTTTATTTTATTTTGAGATTAAGTGGGGTTACACTCAAAGAAAATAAAGCACTTACGTTTCAGCACTGCTGGTTTAAATGATGGGAGTATTTTAACAAATCAGTATTAAATGTTTTGTGACAGACTGTAAACACAGCCCTGAGCCAAACCCCAGGCCTGATGCTCCATCCCCTTCTGCCTGCACTGACACAGGAGAATTCCAGATGCAAGAGCACCACACTTGGCCCACGCAGGCAGAATTACTTACCATAGTCCAAAGGGAAAAGCTCCTGAGATTTGCCAAAAGATAAAAAATGAAGGGGACAAAAGCAAACCAAAGCCACACTTACCACACAGCACGTCGGACACTGCGTTTTGTAGGACAAAAACTTGCGGATACAAAGGGAACAATCTGGAGAAAGGAAATACATCATTTTGAACATGACTCCAAATACATTTCCACATCCTGGCTTGTATATTTCCTTACTGAACAATACATGCAAGCTATTCCACAATACACAAATATTGAAAACACACAATTTTTACATGGAATTATCATTGGCACAAAAGAATCTGTATTTTATGCAAACGTGGTTCAACATCAAATATCAGCTCCTCGGTCCAAAGCTGATACCAGGGCAAGAAAGCCTTCACCAGACACCACCACCACAGCAGGGTTTGCACTGCTCACTCCCTCACCATGCTGAGCTTTTGAGTGACTAATGCTGATCACTTTCATCTTCCCACATAGCCCAGACAAACTCACAATCCCCTCTTTTTCCCAGGCTCTTCTGCCCCTTTCCAAAACAACACCAACTTGTTGCTTAAAGAAGAGGCTGAAAAGGAAGAGATACAGCACTGAAATGCTGAGAGACAGCCTGATGTCATCTCATCATCACGGGATGCCTCAACAAACTCGGTGGTGAAACACACCATAAGCTTCATGTTGTCACAGTCAATTTCTGTGTTTGTTACACTTTGTCAATTTATCCATGGCTTTCACAGCCACTTAAGGGTTTAAAACGTCTCATCATTCTCCAGGAAAAGACAATCCCTCACTAAATCACCATGGGCCAGAGTCTCAGCACTGAACACACTCAGCAGCAGCTCCTGAAAGAGATCTCTATTTCACAGACCCCGTGGGAATGCATCTGAAAAGCAGCAGAAGCATTAATTAACCCCAGAACGGTTTGGGTTGGAGGGACCTTAAAGCTCATTTCATCCCACCCCCTGCCATGGGCAGGGACACCTTCCACTGTCCCAGGCTGCTCCAAACCCTGTCCAACCTGTCCTGGCCCTGGGCACTTCCAGAGATGGGACAGCCACAGCTTCCCTGGGCACCTCTGCCAGGGCATCACCTCCCTCCCAGGGAACAGTTTCTTCTGAATTCTAACTATTCTATTCTATTCTATTCTATTCTATTCTATTCTATTCTATCCTATCCCATCCCTGTCCTCAGTCAGAGGGAAGCCATTCCCTGCTGTGCTGGTACTTCAGGCCTTTGTAAATAGTTTCTGTCCGTCTTTCCTGCAGGCTCCAGACCCTTCTCCCTGCCAGGCTGAACAATCCCGACCGGCCCAGCCTTTCCCCACAGCTCCCACCCGAGACAGCACAAGCCGTGTCCGGCGGCACTCACAGCTGTGCGAGCACTGCGGGATGATCACGGCGATGCTGAAGTAGTCGAAGCAAATCCCACAGCGCAGCAAGTCATCCACGGCCTGAAACGACAGCGGGGACAGCGGGGTCAGCACGGGAGGAGAGCCCCGGGCAGGGACGGGAGCCCCGGGCTCGCTGTGGCCGCCCAAGGGCCCGGGCTGAGCGGCCGTGCCGGCACAGGCTGCGGAACAGCCCCGTGAGCTGCCAGGGCCGCCCCGGGGACCCCGCCCGTCCTCCGGCCCCGCACGCACCTTCAGCGGGGCCAGGCTGGGCGGCCACGGCGGC
>NC_031781.1:19909672-19919628 GCF_001522545.3 Parus major
GGAGCGGGGATAGCGGAGCGGGAGCTCGGTGGGGCTCTGTGCTCGCTGAGCGCTCCCCGGGGGCTCCCCGGGGCTCGGGGATGGTCACGGAGCGGGAATAGGAACGGGCAATAGCGGACCGGGAATAGGGAATGGGCAATACCGGACCGGGAATGGGGAATGGGCAGTAGCGGACCGGGGATGGGGAATGGGGATGGTCACAGACCAGGGATGAGGAACGGGCAGTAGCGGACCGGGAATAGGGAATGGGCAGCGGGGATAGCGGAGCAGAGCTCGGTGATGGTCACGGAGCCGCCCCGGCCGCTCCCCTGGCACACCTCACACTGTCACAGTGGGCCTGTCACTGAACTCGCTGTAGTAGAGGTTTTTACACACACTCAAAGTGTATTTAGGGTGTTTTATGATACTCCACAGAGCAGTCGTACCTCCCTCTCCTCGCTTTGTTTCACAGGAGTGTTCCAAGCCCTTCACTTCTGCAGCTGCCGCTGACTCAAACGTGCTGGCGCCTGAAAACTGAAAACTCTGCACCTGTGCCCGATTTTTCCTATCAGCTTTTTCGTAGCAGTGCAATTTGCATGCTCTTGCTCCTTATCTGAAGGAGTCTGATTTTTCAGTCAAGCCCTGCTCCCTCACCTGACAGTAACCCTCATATATATCTAAATAAAAGTATAAAAAGTACTCCATTCTCCATGATGAAGGTCGGAAGAAACCATCACAATGGTCTCTGCTGGCCTTGGGCACTGTGAGTCTCTGGATTTATAAATTTGAATGGATCTGATTACTGCCTGTCCCTTGCCAAAAGTGCTGGAATTTACAGAATAGTGTCATTGTCACTTAAGTGCCTCTTCTTTTCACCTTAAGAAATCTATTTGTGCTTTCTCTGTGAGCTGTGACCTAATTAATGAATCAAGCTCCTGTAATTTTCTGTTCTCTTTGTTCCCTCATGCACATGGCAGATCTTGGTTAGAGTTAGGGACAGGAGCTTTTGACAGGAGCTTATTGGATGGGAATTAACTCACCCAGGAATGGGCACAGAGGGTTCATGGGTTCATTTCTGCAGCAACACGTTTATTTTGTGTTTAAGTGGACTGGTGAAGAGCAAAGTGAATTTACAGCCAAGCGCCATCCACACAGATTGCTGCTGAATAAAACACAATTTAAACTATTTCCACCCTGGAAAATCTGTGCTTTCACCTGAATCCTGCAGGAGAGCATCTGCCTGCTCAGGTTGGGTGCAGAGCCCAGGGATGGGTGAGCATTCCCGTTGGGATGGGTGCTGCAGGCTGTCCCAGCACGGCTGGAGGCTCCTGGCCGGGCCAGAGCATTCCCTGCTGGGCTGGAGCCTGCCTGAGCCCATCCCCAGGAGCCCTGCCGAGCGAGGACAGCTCTCCTCCTCTGGAGGAACACTTCCCACTGGTTTATTGGTGCTCTGGCCTTCGGTGTAGCAGCAATAAACTGCTTTATCTTGCTGAACGACCGAGTTACAACTTGTTATTATGCACAACATCTCTCCTCCTTCCAAGCCCCTGAAATACTCATTTAAATTAAAACACCATGAGGACCCAACTGCATTTTCATAAACTTCTTCTCCTGTTCTGTTAGCAGAGAAATGTATGGAAAAGCTTATTAGGAGGTGGAGCAGCCTGACACAAAGCAAATCTCCAAAAGCTACTGATTTTCACTTGTGTTGTTGAGACAAAATATTTAAGTGAAGTTTTTTATTATTCCCGTCTGGTTGTGCACAACCTAAGAATGTAAAGAGCATTTGTTCCCCGTGGTGCTCAGTGCCTCGTGCAGAACTGTTATTTTCCTCCACACCCCAACAAACAGCTCATCCTCAGATGCCTTCAGTACACAGATCTTGAAAGTAAAACCTAACACTGCACCAAGGTCTGCCTCGTGTGTCTGTCACTGGACAGTCTTCATTAAAGATGTACAAATGCACACAGAAACAAGTCTCTGGACTGCAGCATGTAGATTGGATGGGAAATCAGCAGAAGAACATACCGTACCTAAAAAGAAAATAATCAAACCCCAAACCAGAGAAAATTTTGAGTTAATTGTTTCTAAGTATTTTCAGAGATTCCTTAATATTTAAAGCAGTGGAAAGTTTCTTGTCATGTCATTCCCAACTGGAAAGGAGAAGAACCTGAAACCATGGGTAAAATTGTTCAGAAATATTTAACACTGACCTCGCTCTGCCCTTGTGTTAAAGTTGGGAACAATTGATTTCCACAGGACTAAATTTAGTCTGATGTTGAGACTTTCAGAACAAAAAGATCCCACATTGTCATGGCTTAACCCCAGTCAGCATCCAGGCCTCTCACAGCCACTCCCTCACTCTCCCACCAGTGAGGTGGGATATCTACTGGTGATAGAATCAGAAGGGTAAAAGTGAAAAGACTTGTGGGTTGAGATAAAGACAGTTTAATAGGTGAAACAAAAGCCGCATACAAAAGCAAAGTAAAGGAATTCATTCGCTACCTTCCATGGGCAGTAGGGTGTCCAGCCACCTCCAGGACAGCAGGGCTCTGTCTCGTGCAGCAGTTACTTGGGAAGACAAAGTCCAGAGCCCCGCACCTTGTGTGCTGAGCAGGGTGTGCTGTGGTCTGGAACATCCCTTGGCTCACTTGGGATCGCTTTCCCACCTGTTTCCCTCCCCGCTTTCTTGCCAGCGTGGCCGTACGAGGAGCAGGAAAGGCTTTGGCTCTGTGTGAGCCCTACTCAGAGCACAAACATCTGTATTTATGATCTCTGTGTTCAGCACAAACCCCAAACACAGCCGCTGGAAGAAATGAGCTCCATCCAGCGCAGCGGGAGCGGTGCAGGGCTGGGGCAGCCAGGGGATGTGTGGGGTGAGGGAGCGCAGTGGGGCCAGCCCTGCAGCACCTGCTGCTCCTTGGCACTGCCGTATTCAAACACAACACACTGCAGAGGCGGCTCCAGAGGTGCTGGGTTTTATTTCCTGCCGTTAGTTTTTGGCTAAAAGCCTCTGTTTTAGCCATGGCAGCCCGCTGCCATTTCCTTGGCGAGCCAAGCGCTGCCCGGAGCCCCAGCCCCAGCCTCCCCAGCACATGGGAAATGCTGGCAGCCTTGCACCAGGCAAAGTGTTCCACCTGCAGAAGCACGTTTGTCACCCAGAGGTTGTGCTGGCAGGCCCCTCAAACCCAACCTTTGCTGCTTTGGCTGTGCCACAGCTCCACGAGGCCATTTCACACAGACATTACTTCAAAGCACAAACTAAATCCTTTATTTATTTTGTTGTTGTTGTTGTTTTTTAGTCTACTGCAATGATTTTAGGCCCACATAAATCAGCCAAAAGCATCTGACAGTTTTACAGAGCAGCATGGTAACTTCCATGAAAATGTTGTGAGAGTTAGCAGCCAAAGGAGCCAGAAATAATATTTAAACTTTCTCCTGGAGTGCTTTAAGATGGGCACGATGAGTAAATCAAACATTCTGGGCATTTCATAGCTAAGCAGTGCTGTGGGGCTGGCCTGAGGGCAGGGTGAGGTGACGGTGGCTGCAGGAGCCACAGGCTGGGGAGGTGGCAGCGGGTGACAGGCACAGCCCTGAGCTGGGACAGGACCAGGGAGCCAAAGAACGAGCCAGCCCTGAATGGGCCTTGGCTGCTTTTGGTCTTCTGCCAACAGCAACAAGCGACACTTGCTGATGTTTCAGACATTGTGTTGCACATGCAGATATCTCCCATTTGGACACTGATGCTGATTCAGTAAATGTTATAAAAATCATGAGTAATGTCACTAGCTGCAAACTGCTCCAGTATAAAAACTCCCACACTGCTAATCCTTGCACACTCAGACACAGTGATAGGTCTGCAATACCTTCCATTCCCTTTGATTGTCTCCCAAGAGAGACATTGGCATTCCATTGCCAGCTTAGAGTCACGCTTTGGCTGTTTGGGTCTTAGCCTGGGTGCAATTCCCTTCCCCACCACTCAAAATAAACCAAGAAGCAAAAAAAACCCAAAAAAACAAAAACTGAGTTAAATTAATTTAATTCAGCTGCTTGCAGAAACATGAGGAGGCTGAGCCTTTTGAGACAGAGTACCAGCAAGAGCCCAGAAACCACATCCCAGCCCCAGGAAAGGCTGATCCCAGCCCTGGGAAAGGCTGAAGTTCATCCCAGCCCCAGGAAAGGCTGAAGAACATCCCAGCCCCAGGAAAGGCTGAACCACATCCCAGCCCCAGGAAAGGCTCAGCCCCTTCCTTCTCAGCAGGAGATGACTTTGCAGGGGCTCGTTCCTGAGCAGTCATTCCATGTGTCTGGTGGGCACCACGCTCAGTGCTCTGTGTCCCACCAGAGACCTGTGCTGCAGGCACAGTCCAAAGGCAAGAGAGTCAACACATTAATAAAGGTGTTTTTTAGTAGGCATTCCAGCTCTCCTGCACAGATTTAGCCTTTTTCAGCTGGGACTTGGGAGCAGGGTTTGGATACAAATTCTCCCAATCCCTTGTGCCATATGGCTGCTGATTTGCCACCAAAATGCGCATCACTAGGACTTCATTCCTTGGCTAAAAACTGTTTGTGTTGTTGTGCTGCTGTATTTATCACTTCATTGCTGCCTTCCCCTCCTCCTAAAGGTGAAGCAGTTCTCAGCCTTGGCAGTGCAGGGGTAGCAGACCTCCCTCTCTCTGCCAGGGTAAAACATTCCCAGCCATGTCCCTGCTCCAGTGAAGGTTCATTTGTCCTCCCCATAAATTACTGGGAAGTGCAGGAGCGGATGGAGAGCTCCTCATGGGGCTCTGGCCCCCTCAGCACTTCCCAACTCTGATTTAATTAAGAGCACAACTTTCACCAACAAGGCTTCCATGCTTTGCCAAGGATTAGGAATCTGTGTCCCTGGAGCTCGTGTCCAGAGGGGCCCGAGGGCAGGGATCCATCCTGGCTCCCAGCAGCCTGTCCCTGCACATCAGCACACTCCAGCACTGCCTTGCCAAGGGGCTGGTGGGTCCCAGGAGCCACTGGAGATGCATTTCCCTGGATCAGGGGGCCCCAGCAGAGTCTGGCTGCTCCTCGTGTGTCCCCTATGGCTCAGCTCTCTGCTCAACTGCTGCTCTTCAAATGAGTGAGGGTAAAACACCAGAGCAAGAGAACTATCAAGAGACAATTCTGGCTTCTGCTCAGCTTAGCCTGGATTTATGTGCCAGAATGAGACTAAACAGAGGGAGGAGGAGCCATTTGTCACCAGAACACCTGCAGAAAAAGCCTTCTCTAGCAGTGCACAAACCACTGCTGATGAGTCTGGGTGAGATGTGTGTTGGGATTGACGCCAGTGGTGAAAAACAAAACCTCTCGAGTGTTGGCAGCTGAAACACCAGGTAATTACTTAATTGACTCCATGATTTCCACCTTGGAGCAGCAGCCTGCAGCACTCAGGCTAAAAGCAGAAGCCCATTAGTAATTCTGGCAGCAGT
The DNA here is from genome assembly GCF_001522545.3 of Parus major. Lineage (NCBI taxonomy): Eukaryota > Metazoa > Chordata > Aves > Passeriformes > Paridae > Parus > Parus major. The sequence goes on from NC_031781.1 coordinate 19,915,111, forward strand.
TAATGTCCCAGACCACGGCAAGCAGAACCCCAGAGCATGGCTGCTGCAGTGTTTGGAAGCTGAGAGACATTCTGCATCCATCCATCTGCCAGGGCCAGCAGCTCCTCCCGCTCTGACCAGAGACACAGCCCCAGAGTGTCCAGAACTGAGATCCAGGCATGGAAACTAAACCAAAATTCAAGACATATCAGTAGGAAGTCAGCACAGGAGTGAATTAACCCCATTCTCTCTGGGTGGCAGTGGGCAGACCGGCAGCCAGAGTCCCCAGAGCCAGAGTGGGGAGGTGGGAGCCTTGGGATGGGCAGGGGCACCAGATCCACACAAGGTTTAAATTGGAATCAAGAGCAAAACAAGTGAGCAAAGTCATAAAGATGCTGCAGAGTACCACTGCCAAAATGGGAATAAAACCACATTTGGGGGCCACTTTGGCTGTTGGGTCTGTAAAACATTCCCTTGCATTCCCCTCAGACAGAGCAGCCCTCACCAAGACATGGACACCCCAAAGGGAAGCAGATCCTGGGTCTGTCCCTGCACAGGGCAGCCCTGAACTGTGGAAGGAACCAGCAGCCCAGGGGTCACAGGCTGCTCTGGAGGGCACAGCAGTGTCACCAGGGGCTGCCACAGCAGGGCACAGTGTCACCAGGACACTGCCACAGCAGGGCACTGCCAGAGCCCAGCACACACAGCTGGTTCAGCTGCCAGCCCTGGACATCAATAACCCCTGCTCTGAGCACAGGTAATTGCCCAGTTAAGCTGACTTTGGCAGGGATAAATCCAGGCTGGCCCCAGCTGGGCCAGGACAGGGTGTTTGGGCTGTGCTGCTGTCAGCTCACAGCAGCAGAGCAGCGGGGCCAGGAGCAGCTGGATCCAAAGCCAGGAGCAAACAGCTCGAGGGAAGGGGCGGCTGCACACCAGGCTTGTCCCCAAAAGCCCCATGAACAATGTATAACTTCTTACAGGAAACAATCATTTATATCATTCCCATGGACTTCACTTGCCACAGCAGGGAGGAGGGAAGGCATTAGTCATGCGCTAGCAGATGTTTTGACTTACGTAAGATTTAATTTTTTTCTTTCCTTCTTCTGTGGAAAAAGCTGCATCTCACCCCAGAGCCTTGATGAGATCCTCCTCACCCTCAGCCATTGCCATGTCCTCAAGCTCAGCATTGCCCTGCTGCATGTATGGCACAGCTCTGCCAGCTTCAGCACTTGCTCAGTCATTGCTAAATATATTATTTTTATAAAGGCTGTCTTAAAGGGGGTGAAAAAAATGGGTGCAACGACAGGTTAGATACAGAAACCCAAGATAAGTTTCATTAGTGCTCAGCAGCAGCAGGCAGGGGTGGGTAACGCTGCCAGAACAGTTATTTCTTGTCAGCCAGACACACCAAGGAGCTGGTTGGCCTTGAGAGGGATGGGAAGGGTGGGGCTGGTGAGCAGCACCAGCCATGTCCTGTGCAGTGGCAGGGAGCACAGGGCTCTGGCCAGGCTGCAGAGCCCTCTCCGAGTGCCCCAGCAGCTCTGTGTCTTAATGAAGAAATTGATCTTGGTTAGCTAGAACCGGCCGTGTTTGCGTGTCCAGAGAGGAGTGTCCTGGGTGGAATCAGGAGCTGTCAGGGGGTGCCTGGCCTTTGGATGCTGTCAGGAGGGCGTTATTAGATTTAAAGCTTTGCTCCAGAGCCAAAGCTTCATTTCCAACATGCAAACCTCCACTGGTTTGGCAGCACCAAGGACTCCAAGCCCAAGGCTCTGGAAGTTTCCAGGAGGGAGGAGGCATCTCTGTGGAACAGAGCAAGGCTGGTTTACCTGCAACACTTACACTGAGCTGATGCATGAGATATTTAAAATCCAACAAATTAGACTTTTATCTCATCAAACACTTAAACCAAAACGCTTCAACAGCTGCTGCCTCCCATCCACAAGCAAGGGAAGTGATCCCAAAGGACAGCAGGAATGTGGTGCTGTTTTCCAGCTGAGCTGTGATCGTAAAAAGGTTTCCAAATGCTCCACAGTATTTACAGAAGATGGATAATGCTGCAGTCTCTCAGGCCTACTAAAGTCTGCTTTCCTGTGTTTCTATAGTGAGGCTGTAGGTGTATATTAAGGGGAAATAAAAAAGTTATCAGAAGTTGTGTAAATACTCTTCTTTTCCTTGTGAGCCTGCAGCCAGCTCAGGAACAGATGCAGCAGAAGCTGCCCAGGGGAGTGGGCTCGCTCAGCCCTGGCTGCTGCAGGTCACAGGAGCCCCGAGCTGGGCAGGGGGTGGCTGGGGACAGCTGGGGGCACCAGGGACACTCCAGACACGTCACTCAGCCACGGGAAGGGCTCTGCTCCAGGAACATGGGGACATTGCTCTGCCTTGTGCTGGAGCAGGGAGCCAAACATTCAAAGAAAAATACTCAAATTGAAAGCAAGCTCAGAACGCACCAAAAGCACGGCAGCTCTGGCTGGGGCCAGCACTGTCCCTCCCACGCTGATGAGCTATGGCTGGGCAGGGCTAGGGCAGCTGACAGCTGAAAAACACTTCCCCAGCCTCAGGAATCAGTCTCATCTGGCAAGTCTTTTCTCCTCTCCACAGGAAATCAGACGTAGGCTCACGGGGGATGTCTCCAAACACACTCAAATCCACACAGGAAAGTCTCTGCCCTGCCTGGGGTCGCTCCTGCTGCCCTGCCTGGGGGGCTGAGCTGTTGGGCAGCCCCAGACACCGAGACTGCCACGGGCAGAGGGGATCAGGCAGGAAAAAGGGCCCTAAATGGCCCAACATGGGCATGGACCAGCCACAAGCAATGAGGGTGCAATAAATCTACACCCTCAGCAATTGATATCCACCCTCAGCCACAAAGCCACTGTAACAGAGCAGCTCTCAAATGCTCACAAGAGCAGGGAGCTGCAGGCAAGGCAGAGCTGCTGCCCAAAGGCATCTGCAGCCATTTCTGAGCTGAAACAGCAGCAGGGGCTGCAAAATCCCTCTGAACTGGGACAATGGGGTGAGCCCCAAGGCTCAGCTGGCTCCAGACCATCCAACACGACCCCGGAACTCACTGGGAATGAATGTCCCTCTCTTCACCCTGGGCTCCCCAGGATGCTGGGGAAGGGAAAGGAGATGCGGTGTCCCCTCCCCGCATGTCCTGGCATGGCCCGTGCCTGGGATAGAGCCATTCCCAGGACAGAGCCATTCCCGGGACAGAGCCATTCCTGGGATAGAGCCATTCCTGGGACAGAACCATTCCTGGGACAGAGCCATTCCCAGGACAGAGCCATTCCTGGGATAGAGCCATTCCCAGGACAGAGCCATTCCTGGGACAGAGCCATTCCCAGGACAGAGCCATTCCCGGGACAGAGCCATTCCCGGGATAGAGCCATTCCTGGGACAGAGCCATTCCTGGGACAGTTGGACTCAGAAGCCAGAGGAAGGACAGGCAGCCAGGCACACGCACAGCCCTTGCCATGAGCTCACAGCAGGCTCTGGGCACCCACAAAACTGCTCTCATTTAGTTTTAAACGTGGATGGAAAATCTTTACCTCATTTCCTAAAAGCACTTTAATGTCATTGCCCACGAAAAGTAATACAAAAATGTATCAGTAATTTGGATTATTTGATTCAGTCAGCAGGACTGAGAGCACTTATTTCACTCCGAGTCCGGGTTTAAAGCACTAATCACTAAGTTCTGCATCATTTCCTTTACATTCCATCTCTGTGTCATCTGTCATTCCTCAGCTCTGGCTGTGACAGGTGCCAGAGTGCCCTCAGGTGTCCCTCGGAGCACACAGGGAGTGGATCCATCCACACTGAGCTGCTGCACCGAGCCAGGTTAAAGGCAAGTGACCCTCAGGGCATTCCTTGGCACTCAGCCACCGCAGAGATGAGTGCAGGGAGCCGAGGGTTCCCTTGCTCAGCTCGGGGGTTCCGCTGTTCGCTGAGGCGCTGGAGAGGCGAGCTCTGGCCCTGCAGGCTCCTGCTCCAGCCCGGGAGCGCTCCCGGGGCAGCAGTGAGCGCTGGGCTGTTCCTCCTCAGAGGAGAGCAGGCTGTGACAGCAGCTGCCCCCAGCCTCTCTGTCCTCCCCGCCTTTGCATTTCAGCAGTTTTTCATTCGACAAATCGCTCATCCCCTGCAGCGGGATGGGGACGGGAGGATGCGCTCCCAGGGACAGCATCATCCCCGCACTGCCGGGGACGCCACGGGCCCGGCTCCCCCCTCCTGCCGCTCCCGTGCCAGAAAGCGCTTGGGGATTATTTAATCTTTAATGGTATTTCTAACTTCAGAAAGAAATCGACACACCGTCAGCCCGCAGCAGTGTGGAAAGGTAATTTAAATGCAAATGCCGCATTCGGCCCATAGAAATTAATAAATAAATAAATTCAGTTTATTGTTCACACTTGGAGTTAATGATTATTACAGCTCACCCGGGTAACTGGACCCTCTGGAGAGAAATGGTTCAGGTATTAATTTCAGTTCAGTCAGTGGCAGAGGGGAAAGGGTAAAAGGGGAAAAGAAAGGGGAAAAGGGAAAGGGAAA
>NC_031781.1:19919890-19921449 GCF_001522545.3 Parus major
AGGGAAAGGGAAAGGGAAAGGGAAAGGGAAAGGGAAAGGGAAAGGGAAAGGGAAAGGAGATGCGGTGTCCCCTCCCCGCGCGGGGCGCTGCTGCCCTCTGCCGGCAGCGGGCGGACACGGCGGGGACCGGGCCCGGCAGCGCGGGACGAGCGGGACACCGAGCACAGCTGGAACACAGCTGGCACACAGCTGGCACACAGCTGGCACACAGCTGGAACACAGCTGGAACACAGCTGGAACACCTGGACACACCACAGAGGCCTCACAGGGGTCGCACACAGCTGGCACCCTCAGGGCATGGCCAGGGCCCTGCTCCCCCACACGTCTCCGCTGCCCAGGACCGGCTGCAGCCACCCCGGGCTCTCCCCCGCGGCGGTACCCGGGAGCTCCCGGCCCAGGATGCTGTCCCGGTGGGTACCGGGCCGTGCCAGAGCCGCACCCTGCTGCTGCCGGCTGCTGTCCGTGCTGAGGAGAGGCTGTGAGCAGGGCGGAGCTGGCTGAGCCCACCCTGCACTCCCCCTGAGGCCGAGCCCATCGGCCGTGTTTAAGCCGGAGTGATGCAGGTCCAGCCCCAGCTGCAGCTTTACCCCGTCCTCCCCCCGCTCATGGCCCCCCAGACCCTGCTGGAGCATCCCCAGCTGCGTCTGCAGCTGCCCCACCTCGAGCATGGGTGACAGGAGCAATCAGGGAGGGCTCTGCCTCTCCACACTGCCAGGATGGGAGGAAAGTGAAGTCACGAACCAGCAGCAAAAAAAGGAAAAACAACGGGAAGAGATAGCCCAGCCTGAGAGTCCAGCACAGTTCCTCACAGCCTGGCTGCCAAGGGCTCTGTTTGTTTAGAGTCTGAGTTTTTTATCCCCTCAGCAGCCATAAACAGCCACAAAGCCCGGCTGCAGGGGCACGAGCCAGTCTGTATTGCCCAGGCAGGGCAGGATGCTGTGGGATGTAGGAAGGTGAGGGGGAGATCAGCAGATCTGAAACCACAGACAACGTTTCTGAGAAAAGTTAAGCAGTTTATTCAACAGGATGAGTCCACACTCAACCAGTGGCTTCATCTACATGGCATCACCAGCACACACGAGGACCCACTCAGACACTCTAGCTGACGGCATCTCACCATACGTTACAGAGACAACACCAGAGGAGGAAGAGGAGGAGGAGGATGACCGGTACAGTGGGCAGCAGCCGGCGGTGTCCCACGGCCTCCCGGCAAAACCAACCCCGTCCCCAGCACACCTCGCAGCCCAGCCACGCAAAGCAAATCAGACTCGGGACATCTACAGCCGCCCCACGGGAACCACAACACTGCTACTTAAATAACATTCCTGGCATACAAAAACCACCGACCAGCGACTTCAGCCTAAGAGACAAAGTGCAGTCATCGCTGCCCTGGGAGCGCTCAGGTGCCGGGGTCTGTCCTGGCAGGGCCGCGGTGCCACCGCGCTCCCCAACAGCACCACGGCAGGACCACGGCTGGGATGGATGGAGGGACAGGATGGACCACGGCTGGGATGGATGGAGGGACAGGATGGACCACGGCTGGGATGGATGGAGGGACA
>NC_031781.1:19921534-19925385 GCF_001522545.3 Parus major
GGACCACGGCTGGGATGGATGGAGGGACAGGATGGACCACGGCTGGGATGGATGGAGGGACAGGATGGACCACGGCTGGGATGGATGGAGGGACAGAGCAGGGCCATGGGTGCGATGGACGGATGGGGCAGGGCAGGACCATGGCTGGGAAGGATGGATGGATGGATGGATGGATGGACGGATGGATGGAGCAGGACCACGGGTGGGATGGATGGGGCAGGGCAGTGGAGCCAAGCCCAGATCAGTGCTCACTCTGCACTGCACAGCAGAGCTGCCCTGAGCAGCCGCCCTCCGCGGGCCGGGGGCACAGCTCACCCCAGCTGGCTCCAGTGGCAGCTCGGCTGTGGCTGTCACAGTGAAGTTCTGTGAACTCTGAAGCCCACACACAGTCTGTGTCCTCAGGGAGGGACCGAGGATCGGAGTCAGTCACTCACAAACCGTGAGTTCCAGTTATGATGCTCCTACAATGTATGTGGTTCGATTTTGTGCCAAGTTTGCTTACAGAAAAATACATTTCTTCCCTTAAATTTACAGTAGTTAAAACTACACTTGGAATACCATATTACAAAGGGGGAGTTTATTCTCCAACAAAAAGTCTTGGTTCCCTTCTCATTAAACAGAAAAATGGAAGGACTTTAAAAACAATCACCCCAGCACAACACAACTGCCCAGACAAACCCATGTGTGCACAGCCCCCAGGCCTGAACTCCAACCGTTTGTTTTGGTGCTCAAAAAGGCACTTAAAGATAAGAAAACAATTGTATTAAAAACCCACAACAAAACAAAACAAAGGAAAATGAAAGGCAATAATTTAATAGAAAGACACTGGAATTTGTACCGTATGGTCAAAAGAAGGGAGGAAATAAAACCCCTAATGAAGATGGGTTTGCTCTCAAGTCATCTCAGAAAGCATATAAAAAACAGAAAACTGGCAAAGTAAACGTTCTCCAGGAACTAAATGGAAACAAAAGTAATAATTATTGGCAATGGATACATAGCACTTGTGCCAAATGGGTCCTTCCCTCCCCAGCACAGGTCCCTGACCAGCCCAGCCTGGCTGAACATCTGCAGCCGCTGCGCCAGGCCGGGCAGTGGCCAGGGGCTGTGCCAGGAAAGGGGGATGATGGAGAAATAAACACCAACATGAACCAATTGTGGTCATTACAAACGCTGAGGACGTTCACAGACAAGCACACACACCGTCTGCCCTGCCAGAGTGACAGGGAGGGACATGGGCAGAGCTGCTCCCCGCGGGCTCTGCGAGGGGTGCCGGCGGCTTCGCTTCCCTTCGGGATTACTATTATTATTACTGGGTTTATTTTTACATTGAGCTACTTACTAAGTGCAAAGATTTGTTGAGTGGCATCGGCTTTATCTAATTTTAGCCTATTTTTGTACAGTTTACAGGTTAACAGTTACTTTCGAGCAGTTAAGCAAGTACAGCAATATTTACAGGGCTGGCAGAGCAGGGCGTGAGGGGACACGAGGGGTGGGCACGGGACAGGCACCAGCCGGTCCCAGTGGCATCAGCTCTGTGCCTGGCACACAGGGGCAGCTGTGGGGTGCAGCTGTGGGGTGCAGCTATGGGGTGCAGCTATGGGGGGGTGCAGCTGTGGAAGTACAAGCATGGAGGTACAGAGGTTCAGGTGTGAATGTACAGGCAGTCTGAGCTGTGAGCTCCCCACAAATCACTGCAGGACTGACAGGTTCTGCCACCCTGCTCAGGGCCTCCACTGCCTCTTGGAAGTCAGGCTGCTTGGCCTGGGGTCCACAGCAGTGCTGGAGAGATGAGGAAGATGAAGGGGGGGACAAAGCAAAGCCCCAGGCAGGGTGGGTGGCTGCTGGGTGAGTCAGGAGGGCCTGCAGGTGTCCTTGCCCAGGCACAGAGCAGCAGGATCAGAGATAGCAGGGAGGAAGGATGAACATTAGGAGACATAAGCATGTGGCCATGGGGAAGTGCCAAATCAAACCATGGGGCATTGCATGGAAATCTGTACAAGGAAAAGCTGCAGGAGAAGCACAGAGCATCCTGGATTCAGTGCTTACAGAGGAGTCTGGATTATCACACAGGACCATGCATCCCCAGCCTTCTGCCTATCTTTTCCTCTGGGTAAGACAAAATGTAGATTCCTTTGCATAAACTTGAACAGTTGTATTGTATGGTACAGTACAGAAAGTGCAAAGTGTCACCCATCAGATCAGTTTTGCATCTGATGCGGTCAAACACGGCTCATGCTTCTCATGCAGGACAACCACTCTGACCCGAGACCCCTCCTCACTGCTCAGGCCTGATTCTTCAGAGACCATTGGGTTGGGTTTGGATTTAAACAAAAAAAAAGGAAAAGAAAGGGGAAAGGGAGATGAGGACTCCAAACTCTGTAAGTTACTCCATGCTTTACCACAGGTTTGGTCACTAGTCCTTGTTCACCCTGAAAAGTTGCAGAGCAGCAGCGTTCCACGGTCGGGGTGCAGCGCAGAGTCCTCCTCCTGCACAGCGTGTGGCACACACCTCGCTCTGTCCCACTCATGGCACTCCCTTCACTCCATTCCCATCCGTGGCACACACCTTGCTTTGTCCCTGCTGCCATGGGCACATGAAGACATCTCAGGACTGGAAAAACTCCAGCTGGTCGGACACACATGGTCAATGAATGGATTTCCAGCTCTTCTCCACAGCCCAGCAGTGAACAGACCCCACTGTATTCCCATCCCTTTTGTTTTTTTGATGCCAAGAGGTACAGAAAATAAATTCTAGGATGGCCTTGTATTGCTTGACGCACAGCTGCTGCAGTGTGAGCTTCCACGTGCACACAGACAGCCTTGGAAACCCAGACCAACCCACTGTCTCAAGAGAGGACATTTCAGAGCCAGTTTCTGAGGTAAATCTACTGTTTTTAAAAGTCACTGAATTCTGTACACTTTGTTTCTACTATATACTTCTACACCGAGTGAGTTCTCCAGTGCCAACACGTAGACCTGCCATCTCCTCCTGCCGTAGGACTGCAAGCTCGGGAAGCGTTTCTGCATGGATGGGGTGCGTGCACACCTATGTACATACACACACACGTATGTACAGCACCAGGCCCGGGCCCCACGCGTGTTTCCTTCCACAGGGGCTCCCCAGCAGGGCTCCGAGCCCGCGCCCGCCCGGCGAGGCTCCCCGGCCCGCCCCGCTCCCGCCGCGGTCCCCGTGCCCAGCCTACATGGTTCCCGATTTGTCTGCCGAGCTGCTGGGGAAGAGCTTCTCGGTGGGGGTGACGGCGGGGCTGCCCACCCCCGAGCTGCTGCTGCTGCTGGAGCGGTGCTGCACCACCGGCCGCACCGGCCGCATGGGCGGCGGCCGCAGCTGCGCCCCGGCCAGCCGGGCCGACAGCGCCGGCTTGAAGGTGGTCATCATCTCGGTGGTGGAGCTGCTGCTGCGCCGCATGGCCGCGTCGGGGTCCCGGATCAGGATGGTGTGCAGGGGGCTGGCCGGCTCCGAGTTGGCGGCGCCCATCGGGGGGTTCTTCATGGGCTCCAGCGTGTCCAGCACCACGTCGGGCGCCTGCTTGGCCGTGTTCTGCCTCTCCAGCTCCCGCAGCTCGTTCAGCGCCGTGCTCATGGTCTTCTCGATGTGCTGCGAATGCCAAAGGAGCGTCAGCGCTGTGCCACAGCACCACCTGCATTCCTGCGCTCCACCCCGCCACCCTGGCATGAGCATCTGCACAGGGGACCTCTGATCTGAGAGCTCCCAGGGAAAACAGGAGCTTTGGGAGAAGTGTGAAGCCCAAACCAAGGGTGCCCTGTGCTCCCCAGGTCAGCAGGAGCTTGGTCACCAGCTCCAAAGGGCACGAAGGAGCACCAGGAGTGAC
>NC_031781.1:19925560-19929860 GCF_001522545.3 Parus major
CACCAGGAGTGACGGGGTGAGCACCAGCCTGCTCACACAGCTCCCCCACGGCACTGGGGCTGGCTTTTCCTCACAAAAGAGGCCCCGCAGCCTCTGCTGGATGCACGGGGCCTCTGCTGTCCCTGTGCTCACAGGACGATGGCACATGGCAGGGACACACAGGGACGTTTATGGAGTGAGCGGCACAACAGCAGCTCGCCGTGGATATACGAGAGGCAGCAACAAGGCCTGAGGCAGCTGAGGAGAGATTGGTTCCAGCCCCTCACTCCAGGCCCCACAATCTGCCCACAGGGATCCCCCAGAAGGTGATCTGGGGAAATAGCTACTGCCTGCAGCTGCAGTGCTGCGGTCTCCTGCACAAATGGAGAGGTCCTAGTCTGCCTTTGCTTAAATCCACCTTAACTTAATAAGGCCACTAACTCAGCAAGACCATCAGAGAAGCAATTTAAGGCACCAGAGTCAATTGTTTGGAAAGTCACTCTAGTTAATGCTGTCCTGGTATAGACAGGCCCTTAATTTTATAACACCTACAAAATGCTCAGTGAGCCTCAGGTAATGTTCAAAGGATCAGCTGAAGGGAAGTAACTATCAAGTTAGCACCAGTTCATCCTATTAAGCTCCTAAGGTGATGAGTGAAAATATTCTCCCAGAGAAGCCTCAGGACTCCCAAGCCTAGCAGCCCCACAGGCTTCAAGGTGAAAATTCACATCAGCAGGGTGAGCACCTTTTACAAGGACAAGCCAAGAGAGCTGGGAGTGACAGCAGCACTGTAACAGCGCCGGGGGTGAGGGGGTTCCAGGCACTCCCCAGTGCCCCCAGCTCCCCTTCAGCCCCTTGGTCCCTTCCCAGCCCTCTGACCTCAGCAAGAGCTTCTGCTTCCAGGGATTTCTGATCTCCCAGGCTGCTGTGCCGGGTGGATCCACAGGTCGATCTCAGTGGGTGGCTGTCAGCCAGAGCCTTCCTGTCTGGGAAATTGATGCTGCCCGCGCTGCCGAACGTCGCCATCCTGCGCTTCTCGGGACTCTCCATCCTGCCCCTGTTGAGGGGGATCTTGTGGGGGCTGCTGGGGCAGGCTGCTGCTCGAGGAGGGGTGTCCATGCCAGGCCCCATCCCTCGGGGTGGGCTGTGGGTGTCCCCCCCGCTGCGGCGCCGGGGGATGGCTGCACCATCAGACCTCAACCTCACTCTGCACAGAACACAGCACGACAGCAGGTCAGCGTCTGCCAGCCCCACCACACCCCTCAGCCCCGAGCTCAGCTCACACCAAATTCCTTCTGGCTTCAGAAGGCTCACACAAGAGAGAAGACAAATATCTTAGCCAGCACCAAGAAAGGGACAGCATCAAATCATAGGAGTAGTTTGGGTTGGAAGGGACCTCAAAGTTCATCTTGTTTCAACCCCCTGGCATGGGCAGGGACACCTCCACTATCCCAGGCTGCTCAGGGCCCCACTGTATCTTCTGTAAATGTTAAATCCCCATTAGCAATGCACATGAAATCCCCTGCAGTGCTTACTAGAGCTTTCCCTCCCATCCTGCCCTACCCCACGCACCGACTGCCCACACCTGCGACAGCAACCACCTCCACTGACAGGAATATGGGAGTTACCTGCCCATCACCCCCCCAAAGCCATAGTCCATGATATGATCTGTGGGTGACTGGATGTCGTTCTTGGAGGAGGCTTTATCATCCAGCAGTGGCCCGCTGCTCGCCTCGCTGTCGGCCTTCTGGCTCAGGCTGTCGGAGAAGGCGTCATCCCTAGGGAAAGCAAACCTCAGCAGTGACAGGGCTGTGCCATTCCTGGTGCCACGTCAATCTGAACATCAGCACTTCAGCAGCTCCAAGCTTTGTTAACAAGGAGCTGCACCAAGGCCACCACTTCCCTTGGGAACAGTGCACACCCGCCTCCCCATCCCCTGTGATGTGGCTGCCACTGATGACTCCAGATACAGCACTTGTAAGAGAAGCAGCACCTGCCAAGGGCCCTGGGATCTGCTCACAGCCCAGGTGAGCACCCAACAATCCAGGTAAGGCTGGGTCACACCACACTGGGGAGTCAATGAGAGATGGTGTCCAGGTACACTGAGGTACAGTGTTTAGTATTGGTCTTTATCAGCCCAAATGTGAAACAAATGGAGCCAATACATTGAGAGGGATAAATGAACTTCTCACCAAAGTCATTAAACCTCAGCAAAACCAACTGATTATTTCAGGTGACTCAAGTGGACCTTGTGTAAGTATATGATTTTAACAACTCTCGCTTTACTCACATGTCTTGCACCACGATGTACTGGTGGGGAATGAGCCCATCCACCCCATTGTGTCTCCCTTCCCACCAGTCCTCCGACGCCCGATGGTACAGCAGGAGCGAGGCCCCTTTCTTGAAGGAGAGCTCCCGTGGAGATCGTCCAATGTAGTCAAACTTGGCTATGGCTTCGATCTGCTCCACCTCTGCACAGGAGAGAGACACAGCAAGAGAGCAGCTCAGTTCAGCCACACAAGGGAGGCTGAAGCCTCCAGAGCCACCTCACCAGAGCACCAGTGCTGCTGCCCATCCCCAGAGCACCTCACACTGAGCACAAGCCTTCTTGTTTTCAGACTCATCAATTCCTGTTGCTCCAGGCTTTCTGGGACCTCTCTCAGACTCACAAACTATCAGCAACTGCAAACAGCTCCAAAACAGATGGGGAGCAGCAGCAATCTCCCTCTGTGCATACAGAATTCTCACCCACATTCCCATTTTCCACCTTTGGTTACAGAACCCCATTATCCTCCAGCCTGAGATTTTGTCAAAGCAGTGTCAGATGCTGCAATCAAACCCCACTTACCTTCTCTTCCCCTCCTTATCCTGGAGACAGTTTGGCCTGAATTATTGATGAGCAACTAATGCCCCTTTGGGGATCCCCATGGAAATAAGGATACCATTTCCAGCCAGGCAGCTGCTCTGCACTGTGCCATCTGCAGCACTCTGCCTCACTGCTCCCCACTTTTCCTAATGTGAGCTCTACCAAACACCCATGACTCACAAACTGGGAGCTCAGGGGCTGAAACACAGGAGGGCTGAGGCAGAACTACACTTGGGAAGGTCATGAGCACACCAGGGTCCTCTAAGCCTCTGGCCAAGGGAGTGACAGCAGGAGCTGCTGGGGCACCCCATGGCACCTGTGAGAGAGCCTGGCTCCTACACACATCTGTTTCCAGCTGGGGAACACTGAATCCTAAAGGAACCATTGCAAACAACTGCAAAGCAGCAACAGTGTCTCTCTCCTCATTCCACAGTGACCCAGCCTCCCTTCAGTGACAGACTGCTGCCACTCCCCAGTCACCCCTGCCACTGCTGGAGCATTAACGTGCCCTGATGATCTGAGACAGTGGAGCCTTTCAATCCCCACCTGGAGATGGGCAGACAGAAAATTACAAAGCAAAACAGGGCAATCCTGGCCAGTTCCTCCAGATCTGCCTCATTCTCATTAAACATGGAACCCTGCTCTGCCTTGTCACTGACTGTGGGCTCAGCAGCCATCGGAGTGTGACCCCACACTGCTCAGGGACCAAACCCACATGGAGGAGGGGACACCAAAGGAGGACACGGGAGATGCTGCATCTGACTCTTGCCCCATTCCAGCCCCACCTGGGACAGGCCAGGCCACTTCAGCAAATTCATCTTCCCCACCTTAAGCAACCCCACATGAGGGCAGAGTGTGTGGGACCACTACAGGGGGATCAATACAGAGTGTTCTGGAGGTATCAGAGCCAGGAGGGCTCCTGCCACAGCCCTGACACAATGCTGGGCTACCACCACGGGGTGTATGCAGGGCAAGGGGGAGAGGGAATATGTAAACCCACAGAATACAGCCACTCCTCTTTTTGCCTCCCTTTGCCAGGCCTGTGGGCTCCTGCCTTGAGCTGAGAGCAAGCCTGGAGCTGCCCAGCCTCATGTGCCCTTCCCTGTGCCCAGAGCCACCTGGCCTCGTGCGCCCTTCCCTGTGCCCTTCCCTGTGCCTGGAGCCACCCAGGCTCACCCCGTGTGCCAGGTGATCCCCTCCTCCTCCGTGCAGCCTCACAAGGCAGATGTGTTCTGCCGAGGCAGGACACAGCCAGGGCAGCAGCAGCTGTCAGAGGCAGAAGGTGCTCAGCATCCCAGGGACCTTCCAACACAGCAAGCCCTGCCTTGGTTCCCTGCCCCACAGCAGTGCCAGCAGCATTTCCCAAACTCCAGCCTCACAGCTGGTGCTGCTGGCACATGGGAAGCCCAGGGCTGCCTCCTGCTCCAGCCCATCCCAGTTCTGCCTCCTGCTCCA
>NC_031781.1:19930185-19961204 GCF_001522545.3 Parus major
GCCCAGCCCTGCCAGCAGCCAGCCCGTGCAGCCTCTGCCCTGCAGTGCTTGCTGCTCTCCTGCAAGCACAGCTCTGCTGCACAGAGCCAGCCCCTGCTCATGTCCTGCTCACCATCGTCGCTGGTGTGTGGCTCTGTCCCGTTGTCGTGGTCCACCTCATCGATGGTGCCCGGCTCACTGTGCGGGCTGTCACTGCAGAGAACACAGTGGTGTCACACAGAGAAGGACACCAAAGCACCCAGCACACCTAATGGTGCTGGAGCCCCCATCTCTGGAGGTGTACAACAAACAACTGGACGTGTCTAGGTGACAAGGTGGTGTTTGGTCAAAGGTTGGACTCAGTCTTGGAGGTCTTTCCCAGCCTAACTAATTCTGTAATTTGTGATTCTCTGATGCTAAGATTTCTAATCACAGCAGATCCCAAATAGAGAACAGCAGACACACCACAGTCACCAGGCCCAGAATGTCACATTCTGCTGGCTCTTGTGTCTTTAGCAGAGTTTGGAAAAATTAACACAAAGTTAATAATAACCAAGTTAAATGTCCCATTCCCTAATTCACAGTGAGCTTTTGCTCCTCTGCTGCACCAGGAAGGAGAGTGGCACGTGAGTAGTATCAGGCATGGTGAGGTCTCAGAAATGGATGAAACTTGTAGAAAATCAGTTCAAGGCTGTTACTGATCTTGGTTTGTTAAACCCAGACCTGAATGCTTGGTTAGAATTCCAGCAACAAAGGGAACTGGAAGGTCTGGGTTAACCTTGGGCCAAAGGATTTCATCCAACCAGAAAATTATGATGGAACTATGGGTCCTTACTCAAATTTTCCAGCCTAGTAGGAATTTGGATAGAATTTAACTAAAATTCTGTTTTGCTGAACACGCTTCTGTGGATCTGCAGCTCAAAAAATTCTCCTCAGTATTAGTATTTGCACTGGAAAAAGTTTCCTCTGATGTTTTTTACCAAGGTTCATAACTTGTGAGTCAGCACAAGAAAATGAAACACCTGGTGAAACTGTCTGTTTTGACTGGTTTAAATCAAATGCTTCAGTGTGCAAGAGCCTCTTGGCCTGATGAAGGTGCTTGTAGGCAGGAACCCTGCAGAGCTCACCAGTACTCCTCCCCTCCGGTCATGCACTTCTCGTAGACAGGCCCTTCCAGCTCTCGGTGGCTGGGGAAGATGCCCTCGTGGTGAATGATGATGGTTTTGATGACCTCATTGACATGGGCCTGGCAGGACACCGGATCCTGCCCGTCAGGAATGTGCATCAGCGTGGGCCCGAAGCAGATGGCCAGGTTGTAGGGATCCATCATGTTCTCATCACTGTACTGGGACAAGCTGCAAGCACACGAGTGAGGGAGCTGCTGTTCCTGGCTGGGAACAGCTGCCAGCACAGCCCAGCGCCCCGGGCTGCCCCTCCCGGGCACACAGCCACCAGGCTGGGCAACAACCAAAGCACAGCTGCCCATGGCAACACCACAGAGGGCTCATGCAGCAAAGCCCAGGGAAAAGGGACAGCAAGGAGGAACTTGGTGAAGCAGGAAAACAGACTCACTGGTTAAGGAAAGCGAAGAGGTATCTCATGACCACGATGACAGCCCGAGGCAGAGTGACAATGATCTGCTGGATCTGGTGCACTCTCTCTGCAGGGTTCTCAATTTCTGGAACACATAGATAGAAAGAACATCTTTAAAAACCTTTTCAGGACCAGACAGCTCAGCACCAGAGGGACTTGTTCCAGATCTAGCGGCCCAGTAAGCGAGGAAAACAAAAGCCTGTCTCCAGAGGTCATCTGTGAGCTTGGTACTGAGATGCAGGAAGAGAATGGGGGACACTGCTGCTCCAGCAGGGAACTCTAATGTTCAGATGCAGTACCAACAGCAAATAAAGACATTTCCATGGGCTTATTTTTAAAAGAAATGTTTATGCATTATTCATTTCATTCCTCAACAACCCCTCTGTTCCTCAAAAGCCTGAGTCAATGTGGCACTGAAAACAGAGCGCTGCTTGATTTTCTAGGGCAGATTTTTAAATGAGGTTCTTATTCAGGTTACCCTTCTGTAACTTACTACCCAGTTATGCACAGGATCCTTCAGAGCCCCTCCACTCCTGTCTCCTACTGCTCTGAATAGGAATTAGAAACTCCTAGGAAATAGGTTAGCTGACCCAGTGCAGAGTCAATACTTTCAGATTCGCTGCTCTCCACAGGAGTGCAGAGCTCAGAGCTGCCATCAGACACCTGCTCCCTCCCAGGGGAAGGGGGGTTACTCAGGGCTGTCCTGCCTTTAACCCTGTATTCTGTACAGAGCTAATCCCATGGCTGCTGTTTCACAGGAAGCAGAGGACAAGCACCAGAGCTTTTCTGGAGCAGGTGGATCACACTGAAGTCTTGTTCTGGCTCAAACTATGCCATTTGATAATCACAAGAAAATTCACTGACAACATGTAGCTAGGCTGCCATTTAATCAAAATTCTGAACAAAATCTGTCCTCAATACCAAGATGCATAGCTTTATAGTATTTCACATGGGGAAATTTTCCATTTGATTGATCCCATTATTGCCTGCTGGGTTCTCTACTTCTTCAGTTTTGTTTTACATAAGTGTATATTTGCTTAAAAAAAACCCCAACTAAATACAAACTGGATAAAACCCTATGACAACAGATATCTGCTGTGACACTCAGAGGAACAAACTCTCAAAGCACTTGCCTTTCTCACTTAGCAGAATGTTTCAACTGGGCAAAACTCAGGAATTGACAGGGTACCCATCACCACTGCCCACACAAGGCCAGCCCCATGTGGACCCTGCAAAGTGCCTTTTGACCTGTCTATTGCCCTTGTGCCTTTGAGGAGCTTCCACATAAATCCCCAGCTCCCCAAGAGCAAAAGGAGAAGTTTTTCACCCTGATGAGTCTGGGACACCATGTGTGCAGCCTGTGTTTATGTGTGTTTCTGTGGCCCAGTCAGCTGTACTTCAGGTCATCTTTGTAACAGGAACAAAGCACTTCAATTTATTTAAAATCTGTCCTTAATCAAAAGGTTGCAAGAGCACCAGGAAGAGAAAGACGAGGAAAATGAAGAGTCTTGTTAAAATTGGAAAAATAAAGAGAGATAAGAGAATAGCACCCAGAAAATTAATAGACAATGTCTGCAAAAAAACTCCCAAAAGCTTAATAAATCATGCAAATTAGCATGAACTAGGGCTGTGTCAAACACAAGCCTATCTGCAAGCACACAGGCAGCCGTGTCACCAAGAACATTCTGGCACTGGAGGGGACCCATCCTCTTCTCCCAGGCTGTGCCCTAAGGCTCCCAGCTCTGCAGCCCCTGTGGAGGGCAGCCAGAGAAAGCACAAACTGCAAATCCTTGTCCAGGGCATGGAACTGGTACAGAACCGACCTCCTTTGTCTGTCTCATGTGTGCTGTGCTGCTTTACACATCAAAACTGAATTTCTTAAATCTACCACATAAAACAACTGTTCTTGAGAAATCAGAACACATTCTTCTGCTCTGGAACAAGCCCATAGTGCCCTCCAGGTATCACCTCAGCATCACTAGACTCCAGCAGTTATGAACATGCACACTCAGAAGGGGTGAAAGCACCGCGGGCAGTGAAGCTGAGACAAGACCTTGAGCAGTTCCCCCACTGGTGCCCCTACAGCTGAGACACCCCAACCCCAAACAACCCCAGCATCTCTCCTGTAACCTGTAGCCAAAATGGGCAGCACTTCCATCACCTCTGAAACATCAAGCTCATTTTGGCTCCTTTGTTGCCCCCAGAGAAGTCATTTCCTGTCCCCGCAGTGCTGCCGGTGCACACTCCTGACATCCCAACAGCTCTCCCTGCCCATGTGCCACCCTCCCCAGAGCAGAAACCCCTGTCTGCAAGCTCAGGTGCACCTGCCCCCATTCAGGGCTTCTCTCATCCCACCCACTTCTCCACAAAGAGCTGCCACATGTACTTACTTATAGTAGATATCAAATCTTGAAACCTTTCCTTAGGAAAGAGGGGGTTTTCCAGTCCTCGGAAATACAGCTTCAAGACTCCAGCCACTGAGTTAATGTCTCTTTCATTCTGATCATCAGCGAGGGGGTCTTCACCTGCCCAGAGAAAAGGTTTTATATGCATCATCACCATCAAGCAGGACTAACACAAGTGGTTTTCCTCATTTAGTGGAATACCCGAATTTCCCAGGGTTCAGAAACCCTCCTCATGTGCAATTTGCAATGCTGATTTTTCCTGAAAACCAGTTTTACTGGGGGATTTCAAACCTTTCCTGAGGACAAGGATGATATTGGTTGTTCCTCCTTCACCATTTCCAGCTCAGCTCATTTTTTGCATTTCCAGCAGCAGCCCAGAAAGCTGAGGAGGTCTGAATGACAGTGAGTGAGAGCCTGAGAGGACAAGCTGGGCTGGAGGATACAACTGCACCTCTGGAATGGACCCAGTGGTTCTGGATAGCTCTGTACTGACTTAAATCTGTGAAAGGATCTCAATGCCCCCAAGATTTGCATACTAATTAATCTTAAATTGGATGTGCAAATCCTCTACCCTTTGACAATCCTAACACTGCCTTATCCATTGGCCCATCCACCTTCATCCTGATCCTTCCAATGCTGCTGAAGGATTAAGGGTCACTACTCCCAGCAGGACTGTCCCTGTCACAGCTCCCCTCCACTCAGGACAGAAGGACTGCTTTCCCTTTCTCACTGGCCTGGCATGCTGAGTGATTTTCCCAACAGATTCACTGGCGAGACCTCCACAGCCAGCACTGGTACCAGGGCCAGGGGGGAATGCTGCACCTCCCTTGGCAGACTGCTGCAGGAATCAAGGATCCCCAGCAAACTCTTTTATGCTTTTGTGATTTAATGACCATGGAAAAGACCTCTGCACATACCCGTACTTCTCATACTCCTTCCCTGGGTGACTCCTTGCTACTGCCAGAGACACGACACAGAAACCCAGAAGGGATAAAACCTGCTTGTGTCTCATAGCAGAAATGGCTTTACCACAGGCTTTACACCATGGCTAATGCACCCAGCACACAACACCTCCCACCAAGGATCCCTGCTCAGGCAGGACATCCTGCAGTACCTGCTCACCCCAGCTACACACCTCTCTCAAATGAGTTCTTGATGTCATTGACTTCCACCTGGGAGCCAGGGACTCTGAAGATGCCCTGTTGCTGGAGGCCTGGAAGAGAATAATGCTTTAGGAGAGATTTCTGGAACTGTTGGGCAATACCTGCAGGTAAAAACAGCAAAACCCCAGGAGTTCATACACCAGACAGGCTTGGACCAAGCAGGGACAGCCTGCTGCACCTCACTTCTGCTCGTGTTCTCCAACCAAGGCCCCCAGATCAAGGTGCTGAAAGGGGTCATGGCCTGAGCAAACAATTTAACCCCAGCACGTGCTAATAAAACCTCACCATCTGCCAGTCATCCAATGCTGCCCCCCAGCCATTGCCATGGAGAATGGACTGCAGGCAGCCCTGGGGGTCTCTGCTGGATCTCACTGCTCACTCAAGTCCTTTTCTCCTTGGCAGGTTTCCGTGGCTGTATGGAGCCAACTTACCGTACAGATTGATGTAGCGGATGCAGCTTTCCACAACAAGTGGAATGGCCTGTCCTGAATCCTTCAGGAAAGGAAAGGAAAAAGACAAAAAATTACTGGTCTGTTGCTAACAAATAGACCATGGGAAATGCATTAAAGACTGTAAAACCAGAGATTTGAAAATTAGTGGTGTGGAGTTTAGTAAGAGGACAGGCAGGGAAAGGAGGTGTTACAAACACAGAGCCATTGAATGCGCTGAGGATACTGTGTGCAGCCAAAAACACACAAGAAAGCTGTCACTAAGGTGTGTGAAACATTGCTGCTCCCTGTCTGGCTCAGACAGGAGACTGCCACGAGGGATCACAGCTATTCCACACCAAAGGTGGAATGCTGAGCTGAAATAAAACTTGTGCTATACCTGGCTGATGGAATAAGCTTCCTATAATACAGCTTATAACAACATTTCCACCAAAGGATAGAGCCATTGTCAGCAGGTGCTAAAAAACCCAACGAACACCACTGTGTATGGAGTGAAGTGCCTGAGTCTGAACCAGCGGTGAGTTCTGCCTTCCCCCAGGCCCCTTGTGGCAAAAGCTCAAGCCAGACACGGGCCATGTCTGACAGCCCAAGCAGACACATTTCTCTTTGGGATTCTGGTTGTTCTTCCAGCAGAGCACAGTGGCATCTCTGGGCAATTCCCTCCACCACGCAGATGGGCCTCCAGTAAATACCTGATTCCTCGTTCGTGCATTCCTCCTTCCTCTGAGCACACAAAAGAGCAGCAGAGTGGAAAAAAGAGAACAGATTAAGCAGGGATAAGTTCAGTTAGAGGTAAGCATCTCCTTGGGAGGCCATGAACGCTGAAATGCAATGGCAGCTTAGTGAGGGCCAACACAGGCCTTTGGGCTGTCCCCTCCCTCCCAAAGCCCTTCGGCACACGCTGCACCCCAGCCTGGGGGCCTGCAGTGACAACCTCTCGGATTCCTCCCTGTCTGAACCTCTGGCGTTCCCAGGAGCCCCAGGACAGGGACAGACCTTGCCTGGGGCACAGGCTCTGAGGGGGGCACTGGGCAGCCATGGGGGCACTCGCTGCCTGTGAGGCTGCGCACCCCAAGGGGTCTCTGCTAGCACGGGACACTCCTGCACAGATAGATTTCTAGAGCAGGTAATTCCTCCTTCTCAGTGCTGAACAGGCTGGGATTTAATGAGCATTACTTTTTTAAAAACCAGTTTAAGTCAGGAGTAATCACAAATCCTAATGGGATTACAGGCTTTGCCAGCAGGGCCAGCACTCTCTGTGCTGGTGCTGTGTACAGACACTGCCCTCGG
Organism: Parus major; assembly: GCF_001522545.3. Classification (NCBI taxonomy): domain Eukaryota; kingdom Metazoa; phylum Chordata; class Aves; order Passeriformes; family Paridae; genus Parus; species Parus major. The sequence continues at coordinate 19,937,065 of NC_031781.1, forward strand.
GCTCAGGGCTGAGCTGAGGGAATAAACCCCAGCCAGATGATGCCTATTAGACACCTAATCCAACAGTTTGTCTTTAGTGCTTCCTAAAGTGTTTTCACTGAAGCTTTCTCCAGAGCAGGATTACAGGACAGCACCTGGCAGGGGATGAGCCAGCTGGGCTGGTCCCTACAGATGGATTTGTGTGCCAGGCTGAGGATCACCTGTCTGCCCTCCAATACAGCCACACATACAACAGCATTTCTACCCCAGGCTGGCAGTCCTTGAAAGTGGGAGACACTTTCTGGGGTCACTGTATCTTCTTTCTCAGCCACAAGGATGGATGACCACCAAAATGTGGTCCCATTCCCATTCCATCATGTGGAAAAGAGTAAGGGGGATGTGTCTGTTGCTCCTTTGAGGGCTGGGCTGAGCTTGCGCAATCTTTCTTCTCAGGATGGGTAGGAGCAGCAGGACGATGAGGACACTCATCCAGCACTGCCTCACACTGCACATGGGTGCACATACTCCACGGGTGGGGTCTGGAGCACCAAGCTGATGGGACAGGGACACCAGGAACGCACAAGGGCAGCTACGGAGAGAAATCATCACCGAGGCAAAGCTGTGCTGGCCACGCCAGCTGGGTGCACATGAGCCACAGGGACCCCTGAGGATGGCAAGCAGCCAGGACAGGAAAGCCACCATTCCATTCCCAGCATTTACAGACACTCCTGCAAGCCAGCAAGTACCTTAATGAATGTTTCCATATTGCCGTTAAAGAGCTTATGATTATAGACTGAGAGAGGCCTAGGTCTCCTCATTTTCTGTGGCTTAGGGGGAAGACATGGGGGCCTGGGAGAAAATGGAATAAAATAAATCAACAAAACACCAACATAAATGCAATGACAGGGTGAGATCTCACAGGTTATAACTGAAAATAAGAAATCAAACAGAAAAGTCCCTCTGTGAGGATTTCACATGCAGCCACTCTCACTGGTGTGTCCCACACCAACACCACTCCAGCAGGAAATCAACAGCATTGGTGGTCAGCTGGAGTTAACTCCTGCCTCCCACCACCAGCTCTGCACTCCCTCAGCCTGAAGAGGCACCAAGAGCAGCTGAGGAGAGGAGATATATCCAAAATAAACCACAGCCACTCCAGAAAACACTGGGGTATTCCTGTTTGTTCCTAAACAGATTTCGTTCTGCTCACAGAGAGAGGCCAGAATGAGGACAGTGGGAACACCTCCACCCTCCTGTACCTAACTCCAGTTTGGAATCCCAGGGATGGGGATGACCCTCCCACTGCTAGTGACAAAGAAGCCAGAGAAGCCTGTGACAGGTTCCAGTGCAGTACTGAGGACACTGGAGGGCTACTTTCATTAATGCTATTCCCAGTCCAATTCCTCTAAATAATGAAGGACATTAAGTGTCTAGATGTAGAAAAACACCACAAAATCCCAAACAGATTTCTGCCCTGCCCTCTGTCGCAAGCACAGCTGCAAACACGTACAAAACTGGGTGCTGGGACACAGAGTTCTCACAGAATGGACACAGACACTTCACACAGAGCTCGGTGCAAAGGGGACAGCAGGGGTCTGCTGCTTCCCTGATCAGATGCCTCTAACTAAGCAACTTGACTCTACACTCCTACAGCTTCCAGCCACTCCTTGGAGTGTAACTGAGGGGCAGAGGTGACTGCTGCTCCTTGGGGCACCCAGCCCTGCCCCACACACGGCAGGGACCGTGTCTGCAGCCCCCAGCCAGCACCCTGCACTCACCCCTGGGGTGTCGGGGCAGCTCTGTGATCAGAGGCACCAGTGACAGCCGTGACAGCTGATGTGGCAGGGAGCAGGGCTATGGCCAGCTCCTCAGAGTGTCCCACACTGCTCAGGAGCACAGCCCCTGCTCTCTGAACGTCCCTTTCTGTCCTGGCAGAGCCTCGGGGCCCGGCCCTGACGCCTCTCGGCCTGGTGCCGGCAGCATGAGGCGGCTCCTTCCTGCCTGGCAAGGCCGCCCAGGCTGCACCATCTGCTCCACCACCTCTAACAGGGAATGGAGCTTTATTTTATCAAACACAAACAAGGTTGGAACAAGCTCACACACAGAGAGGCTGTGCATGTTCCAGGGAGCTGCTGGAGGCCTTGCTGGCCTGGTCTCTCTGTCAGAAGACCAGCACACTCCTCTCGAGCCACTGCAGCTCTGTGGAGCTGCTTCACAGGCTGGACACGGATCAAAGCCTCCTCTCGGTCACATTTACCCCAGCCCTAGCTCCTGCAGCACAGGGATGAAGTCTGTGATCCAGGTGTGCTCTGCACTCCAAGGCAAAGCAGCCAGAGCTGGGACTGGATTTCAGGGACATACTGAAGTCCTCAAAGGAAGAGGGATGGCAGGGAGTGAGTGGGCACCCTCGTGTCACCCTGTCTGAACACAACCCCATCTCAGCTACACTCCAGGGCACTGCAGCGTGCTGACAAAGCACATCCAGGCACATCAGAGCCAGCCAGCCAGAAACCACACTGCAGTAGAACCAAGGGCTGCTTGCCATCCCCTGATCCCAGCACTCCAGGCCATGCAGCTGGGAAGCAGGATGTGTGCCACAGCGGGGCTGGGGGTGGGTAACTCAACCCCACCGAGCTGCACCAGTAGCAAAGCAAATCCCCCTTCCCACAGCCCCTCCTGCCAGCACCAGCCCTCCCCTGGAGCAAGCAAGGGGAAGAACGTGCTCACCTGGTTGTTCCACACTCAGCTCTTTCACCTGTAAGAAACACAAGTTCCCGTTATCCCACCACATCAGCCACCACCAAAGGACTGCAGAGCACAGCTGTGCAGCTGCTCACACCCCCACTGCTGGTTCCTACACCCCAAGGAATGGCTTCTGGCAGAGAGAAGCTGCATTTGGGGAGGAGAGATGCCCACCTGGTGCCCCCACCATTAAAAGACAGATTAGAAATCTAGAGGGAGAAGATTAGAATCTTCTGGGGGAGAAGAGGGAGAGGAAGGAAAGCGGCACAGGGTGGGAGTCAGTGGCAATCTCTGCTGCTGGAGAAGTAACCCAGCACTTCAGCACACAGTATCAGACTCAAAGAGAATTCTCTATGTGCACTGCCAAAGAAAAGCGGGAAGAGTAATCCAAGGAAATCATGATTTTGCATGTCACTGGTTAGCCTGAGCAGCAGCAGCCAGGCACAGAACCATCAGGAGAACACACAGGTGAGGCTGACAGATGACACATGGTTTAAACCCTCTCAGGTGGCTGGAGAATCCTCCCTGGACCTGACCCCAACTCACCTTCTCCCAGAGTTTGCTTCAGCAGGTCGTGTTTAGCCTGGAGCTTTGTGATGAGGTTGCTGCCATTCAGATACTCCTTAAATTTCTGGAATTAAAGAGCACACAGGGTGGGTTAAGCACCACAGCCCCTGATGGACATTCACTGCTGCACCACAGGGATCAGCAGGGTCCAATCACTTCTCGCTGCCCCAGCCACTGCCCTGATGGTCTCATTAGCCTGGTCTCCTTGGAGCTGCCCCTCCTGCCCGGCAATGCAGGGAAAGACAATGAGTTCAAAGCTGGCTTTCTTTTGTCAGGCTTCTGGGAATGGCCTAGGAAATCAAAGAGGCTTTCCCTGCACTGCCAAGGCTTTGCCTCTGTGCAAACCAACAAAGCCAAGCAAGAACCCCCAGTGCCTGAGCTCTCCTAGGCAGGGACTGCCAGGTGCTCCACGCAGCAGGTGACACTGTGCAGAACAACTGCCCATCCCACAGTGAGCCTGTGGACACCCAGGAACACTCCAGAGCAAGGCATTATACAGGTCAGAGAGGGAGACAGGAGATGGAAAACAGAAGACAGAGAATGGGAAAGATCAAATCTCTGCAAAAACTGCTAAAATAATCCCAAGCACAATTCCAAACAAAAAATTGCGATTTCCCTCCCAATTTACAATAATATTTTTAAGAGAAAGTAGAAGCTCTTCTATGCATATGTAATACAGCACAAGAAGCTGTTTACCATAGGCTATGACCACATGAAATGAGGGAGATTCCTGGTGAACTCATGCCTGTTGCCTGTATTTCAGGTACCAGAACACAGACCTGAGCTCTGCCCAGGAGTGCAGCATGGGAGCTGCAGGGCAGGCACACACACCACAGCCCAGCTTCTGTGCCTTCCTTGGCACACGAGTGGCCTCAGCTCATCGTGGGCCAAGGGCAAATTTAAGCTGTACAGGCCAGAGAAGAAGACTTGGCTCCTAGCTCACAGTCCTGAAGGCCTTCCTGAAGGGACCCTGGCTGGTGGCCCATGGTGAGGCCATCTGGAGTCTGTGCCCTGCTCTGTGCCTCTCCTCCACTCAGAAAGTTTTCAATCTCATCTGGCTGCTCCAGTTGTTCCCTCAAAGAGAAAAACAAGGCAGGCACTGGACTGTCAGTCCCTATGTAGTGTCCTGCCACTGAAATGCATTCCAGACCCAAATGTGACAGAAGACAAGTACTTAAAGAGACTGAATTGGTTCTTGCTCTTCACTAATGAGCACTTAACTGGGCCTCAGCCCTGGCAATTAATGCTTCGTGTCCTGTATGGCCTGAGCTGAGACTCACAGTGAAATAGAACATTTCAGTCTCCTGCTGGTTGGCTCTCCTCTTGGCAATGTTGATTTTGCTCATGTAGGTCTCTGATGCAGCTGATTTGACCGACTCAGTGGAGCGGCTGTGCTGGAAGGCATCTGAAACATCAAAATCTTCCACTGTCAGCATGTCCTGCAAGGTCTGCATTGTGGCATCCAGCGTTTTCCGTACCTACCAGAAACAGGACAGCGGTGAGGCAGACTGGGAAAAGGACCCATCTTGAGCCAACCACTCAACAGGCAGCTCCTGAGCCCTGGGCTAGCACTGGCTGCGGTCTGTGGGCACCTCCAGCCCTGCCACAGGAGGGGCTCCACACCTGAGCACACAGGAAACCTCCAGAGGAACAAGGCTCAGCAGCTCTGCCCACAGACCTGACCTCTTACCTCTTCATTCTCAATCTTGAGGGTGGCCAGCCGAGACTGCAGCTGGTGGTACCGCATCAGCAGCTCAGTCTGCACGGGCTGCTGGGCGCTCACCTGGCACACCTGAGACAGGAGACATTCCACAGGTCACACACGGTCCAGACACGCATTTCCACACCCACGCAATTCCCTCCAGCCCCCACGAGCTCCTGGCAGCCTCCAGAGAGGCTGTGTTGCCGTGTGTCCCATCAGCAGCTCCCCGGAGCTGGGCCAACACCAAGTGATTTGCACTCGGCCATCTCCCAGTTACAGCAGGTTAATCACAGCTCCCCTGTGCAGATCTGTGGGGCAGAGAGAGCCGAACCGTGGGCTCCCTAATTGGGAGAGACACGGAGCAAGAGGCAGCCTGAAAGGAGGAGCCCTAACGAGCCAAGAGTCTCATTAGGAAAGGAAACACAAAGAGCAGTGAGTGAAGGCAGCCGAGAGGGGTAGGGAGTCAGGAACAATTTCATGTTCCTGATGGAACATGGTCATGGGGAGGGCCAGGCTGGGCCCCTTTGCAGCCCCACAGGTGAGCACGTTACCTCATCCCCCATGTGTGGCTGGAACTCGAACTTCAGCGGCGGGCAGAAGACCTGGTTGCACATGTCCATGATGGTGTGCTTGTCGCTCCGTGCGTCCAGGTTATCCACGGCGTTCTCGATGATGTCCAGGCCCTCGTGGCGGGACGTCTCCAGGTTGTACTCAGCTGACAGGTACGTCCTGAAGGTCCGAGCAAGGCTGGCGTGGAATCCCAGATCGCAGCACTGAGAAACACAAAGGGGGGCCTGGTCACACAAACACTCCCAAACCATTTCTCAAGCGCAGATGGGTGTTGAAGCAAGGCATGGCAGTGGACACCGTGCCCTGCAGCGTGTCACATCCTGCTCTGTCCCTGCACAGCTGCCTGCCTCCCACCATGGAGCAGCTCCTCATGCTGCTGATCACTCTCGTGTCCGTCTTGGGGAAAATGATAAAACTTGGAGTTAATTGCTGCCAAAATACTGTACTTCAGACAAAAAACTAGTTTTAAACGTCCTCACTATAGCTGAATTTGGCATGTCAAGTGTCATACCAGCACAGGGATTTGCTGCCCTGGAAGATCCATCAGAGCTGAGCAAGTCCAACCTGTAACCAATCCCCACCTTTGTCACCCAGCCTAGGGCACTGAATGCCACATCCGGCTATTCCTTGAACGCCTCCAGGGATGGAAACTCCACCACCTCCCTGGGCAGCTCCTTCCACTGTCTGACAACCCTTTCCATGAAGAAATACCTCCTGAAATTCAGACTGATAAACTCGAAGTGAAATCCAAAAGCTCAGTTGGTGCCACAAGCAGCTCCAAGCCAAGAAGGTGTCTCATGCTCAGAGCCGATGTGAGGAGACACGGCTCAGCTCAGATCACGTCACAGCAGGGCTGTGCTTGCTGCAGCCTCTGCTGGAACCAGCAGGAGCAAAGTTACACTGGGCCAGTTCCCAGCCCCACTGCTCCCCTCGTCTTTAGAAGCTCCGAAGCCCCATATGCAATAATGAGGAATTTTGTAAAAATTATTCAATTGTCACAGCCTTCCATTTATCCTGCTTCTATTTAGTTTCTAATCACATTGAGAGTATGGGCAGTTATGGACTGGCACAGACCTGCCTTGAAAAAATCAACAAGCAACACAAAAAAGATAAGGGGTGAATTTCCATTTGCTGCTTGGGGCAAAACATCATTTTGCACTGCAAGTTTATGCCATGAGAGAGTTTCAGCATGAACATCTGCACCACTCCAGGCTGTACAGGAAGCCCAGAGGTGGGACAATGCAGCCGAGGGGCTGCCACTGATGGGCAGGGACCAGGGCTGGGACCCCTGTGCCAGCACTGGGGGAGGACCAGCACTCCTGCCATGACCAGCTGACCACTCCACCCTGGGAATGGACTGTGCATTATTCCCCAGCATTTCCCAGCCCTCACCCGTGTTCTCCCAGCCCCTGAAATCACAGCTACTTGGCTACAAAAAACCAGGAGGCAATATCTGCCACTGCTCAAGGGTGGGAATTCCCAAAGCACACAAAACTGAGCCACTACAAGGCAAAGAGCTGAATGCCACAGAACCCAAGGAGAGGGGCTCAGGGCATTGCCAGATGCTTTTAGGAGAAAATTCCATGTGAAATGTTTCCTTTCTTGTGCTGCTGGCCTCGCACTGAAGCCGGCAGTGATTTGCTGTGCCCAGCAATCAGCTGCTCCTGAGAACCAGGGCAGGCACTTCCCGCACACACTGCAGCCCTTGAAGTCCCTGCTGATCAGCACCGCGCCGGCTGCTTCACACACGGGTGCCCAGAGAAGAAAAGACGAAGCAGGGACTTCCACGCAATTCCCAGAGGAACACACAATGGGGAGGGGAAAAGAAAAAGCATGAAAAAAAAAGACTTCAAACCGAGGCTCCCAGCCCCAGAACAAATGGCATTTTCTCACCCCTCTCATCCCTTTGATGGCAAATAAATTAGAACCACAAATAATAATCCCCAGCCCTTCTGCAGCGCCTTTCATCTGCCAAGCTCAGAGCTCCCCAAGCATTAATTCATCACGTCTGGTAACACCCTGCAAGGGGTGGAAATATCCCAGTGTTCAGCTTGAGAAACAAACCAGCTCCTGGAGCTCAAGCAAGCACGTTTGGCCAGAACAGCACGGAAGCAGCCAAAGACCTGTGTGCCTCCCAGCACCCACCCCAGAGCTGCAGCAGGGTGCACGCACTGCTCTGTGGCTCCGGCAACTTCGAGCCCCTCTGTAATGTGAGAGGCTGAACCTGCACATGAGAGCCTCACCTGAGCAAGTGGGACCCTGGAGTAACACCTGGGTGCCCTGCAAGCCTCCCCTTCACTTCCCAGGCAGAGCACTAATGCCTCCAGAGGACCAGCACTGCCTGCAAATGAAGAGCCCAACTCATTTGCTCTGCTCCGTTCCCTCTTCTCTGCATTTTTTCCTTATCTGATTTTAAAAAAATATTCTACATTATTTTTAATTATATGCATAATATATAATAATTATACGACTATTTTAATTTCTGGCCTGCACTTTCTTGACATTGCTGCAAATCCCAGAGCTGTACTGTGCGGCAAGTAAATCACAGAATCCCAGAATGGTTTGTGTTGGGAAAGACCTTAAAGATTATCCAATTTCAACTACCCTGCCATGGACAGGGACACCTTCCACTAGCCCAGGTTGCTCCAAGCCCTGTTCAACCAGGCCAGTAAAGCTAACTGAGGATTTTTGGCATAACTTTTTGAACTGCTGTTTTGGTTCCCTAACTTGACTCAGCTCATTTTTCCAGGGACCAAACAATATGATGGTTCCATGTAACGTTGAATTTCCTCAGAGTTCCCCTCCTTTCCTGGCTTGTTTGGCTCAGATACAGCAAACACTAATCTGAAGGGAAGCAAGTTGCTGCTCCAGGACTCAGAGGAGGCTGCACACGTTTTGGCAGATCGGTTCGTATGGACACCGACTGTTCCATTTTCTCTACTGAATCCAGTGATATCTTTCATGTGACCACTTCAAACTGTCTTGCAGCCATTTCCCACAGAACTCCAGAGGGATGGATAAGGAGCTTTATCTCCTCTTCGCATACATGGACAAAAAGATTAAGTTGGTCACACAGTTAATGACAGAAATGAGCCAGGCCCAGGCATTTAAACTGACACACGTGTCATCCAAGGAGGAGCCCCATGCCAGACCAAGGCTGATTTGATCTGCCTCTATATTCCTCCCTTCCTTTCTAGGAGGAAACAACAAGGCCACTGGAGACAGAGGGGCAGCCGGTGCTGTGCCCCTTCACGGCTCCTCTGCTGGGCTTTCCAGCGCTCCTTAAGCCACAGCCCTGGAGATCTCCCACCCTCACAGAGCAGCTGGGCCCTCTGCCTCGCCAGGGCAGGAGGCCAGCACGGCTTTGTCACCAGCCACTGCTCTGCAGGGATGCCCAGGGAGCAAGTGATGTCCAGGCTGTGCCTAAGAGATGGCACCAGGGCAGCTGGGATTCGGGGGAAACGCCGGTAAATTGGCTGCTGCGGCGTCCTGTTTGCATCTGTGTGAAATCAGCAGTCACACGTGGCTGTTTGTGCTGGAGATGGAGGGTGTGCGAGCCCCTCGCCTCTCCACACCCCAGAGCCAGCCTGGTGCATCCCTCACCGCTCCCTGGAGGGTGCAGGAGCCGGCAGGAGCCACGGGAGAGCAGCCCTGGAGCTGCCCCGGGCTCTGCTCCCCCTGAGCCCCTTCTCACCCACTCCCTCCATGGACTCAGCTGCCCTGCACAGACCCCTCCCAGCACCACTGGCATCCCATGCCCTGGATCCCTTTCTTCTGGAGCTGCTGAAGCCCGTCTTGTCTCACCCTTGCAAAACACACCCAACTTGTAAAAAAGCCTGCTCAGATAAACTCCTCTCCCTTTCAGGACATATATATATATATATATATATATAAAAATATATAGGACACCTGTGCTCAGCTCACACATCCAGTATTTTGTTTCTCTGGTGAACAGAATTTATAATTGGGGAAATTTCTTTGCTCCATGTTAAAGATGCTTTAGTGAAAAGTCCCTGAAGGGATTCCTGGAGTGCAGGAGAAATGCCATCTGCTGACTCCAGTGGAAGTGCCAGTGAGGAAATAAAAGTTGAGAAGAATAATATAAAGAGACAGAATTAAAATGGAACTCAGCAATTCTCCAGAAAATCAAAGTTCAAAAAACTCCACAAAAGTAAGTCATTCTTGCTTAAAAAGTAATTAAATGAAAGAGAGAATATACACCACAAAAGCAGAAAGCCTGCAGATAAATCAAGGTGTTCTCACACCTTGCCATTCAAATGTCTCCACTATCAACTTACTTGTTTTTTAACACATCTTCAATAATAAAGAGAACAAAAGGGACATAATGAAGAGTATTTTATCATATATCAAAATCTTGAAGTCATCAGGGGTTTTGCATCAGACTTTAATTAATTCTCAGAAGTGTAACTACATGCTAATGGGCTAGGAAAGGAGGTAAATACTCAAGCAGTTTTTTAAATGGTACATTTAGGTAATGATGGTAACTCAGTGCTTCAAGCTCAGCTACTTATGCATTCACTGAGGCAACTCCAGCAGGAAGAAACTGTACTGTGCAATCTACACGCTGTGGGATGCCTGTTAAAGGAAGAAGCAGAAATCCCTTCTCTGGGTAAATCCCTTGCTTGAATCATCTCCAAGCAGTTTGTAGGAGTCACCAGTGCTCAGTCCCTGTCCTTGCCATGACCCTGCCTCCAGCAGTTCCTGCCCTGAGGTTATTCCCTTTGAGGAGCAGTGGGACAGACCCCAAGGTGCCCTCCCCAGCCAGGACAGCACTGCCACGGGTGCTGAATTGCCACCAAAGGCACCGAGCAGTAGAAAGAAAAAACCCCCTCTGCTTCAGCACCAAAACCAAGGCTGTGTCTGACCTTAGGAAGGATTTCTCTGTCTCAGACACAGAGTAACCAACGGGCCGAGAAACCTCAGTCTCACCTGGCTCACCCCAAGGCAAATGCAATTCACAGGACACGTTCAGCCCCAGTTAGGACTGTCCTGAAGCCCCCAGACACCCCTTCCCCAGCACACAGGAGAGCAATTAAGAGCTGAGGCAGGCTGGATGGGCACAGGGGAGGGACTCACGTCGATGAGGTCGGAGACATCGTGGATGTAGTATTTGCTGACGGCTGCGTTGGTGGCTGCCAGGTTCAGCAGGTAGTCATTCCTGGCTTTTGTACACTTCAGCTTGTTTTCAGAATACTTGGCTTGTCTCTGAAAAAGCAGAATGGAGTGTCAGAGCACAAACAGGATGGTACTGGCACCGTTTCTCCTGCCACAGAGCCCCACAGCACCCTGTAGCCTGGGTGTGATGAGGTAATTAGTGAAACTTGTATCTGGTATGAAAACAGGGACCTTGCCAGGGTGGAGGAGATCCCATCTGAACACCCCTCACACTGTCAGCCAGCCATGGTGAGTGCATCCTGCTCAGAGGTACTTGGAGCCCCTGAGCACAGCTGCTGCTGGGGATTTTGGCATCAGTCAAAACCAGAGGGCCAAATTTTCCCCCTGGAAATGCTGACATATGTTTGGACTTGCTCCAGATGTGTGCAGCTGTATGAAAGTGGAATCTGGCCCAGAGGCCCAAGCTACACAATTCAGAACAGGACCCAGAATTCAAAACTGTAGGAAAGCAGATGTGCTCCAGACCTGGGACATCTGCTCAGGCAGATCCCTGCTCTGATGGCTGAATCAAAAGATTAACCCTTTCAAGAAGTTCACTGCTAGAAATGCCCCAGGACTGCATGAGCCAGTGAGCAGATGTGTCCTGGCTGGGAAAGCTATCTCCTTTTCTCCAAAATTAACACAAAAACTTGTAGAGATCCTGAGGCCAGGGTGATTTGCTGAGGCTGAGATGGCGCAAAGGGTTTTGCCTAGCAAATCCACCTGAATCCTGCACTCTCACTCCCAGACAGTCTACAGAGGAGGAACACTGGTATTTTACAGATCCAACTATTCTTCTGCCAGCAGGAACAGACATGTCCCAGTCTCCTGGAGCAGGGTCTGGTGTCCAGACCAGCAGCACCACCACGCCAAGCTGGACACCCTGGTGCCTTCCCTCCTCAGCACAGCCTCAGGGGCCCCTGGCACAGCCAGGCCCCAGCACCCCGTGGCCTGAGCTGCTGGTGGAGAAGCAGCTCCCACCATCCCTTCCAGTCCTGTCCTCCAGAAACCATTGCCCCCAAGTCCCTCCAGCTGCCTGTCTCAGCTCTCCCTCCAGCCAGCCAGCCAGGAAAGTGCCACGTGGCTCCTGTGCAGGTCCATCACCCCGTGCAGGGCTGCACTGCCCATCCCTGTCATGCCACCCTGACTCTGAGTCAAACCTTCTCTAGACGCTGGTCCTGGCCCTTCTCCACAGCCAGGAGCAGGGAAGACACTTGTGATGGCCTCCTTAGGCTGCCATCCAGCAGAACACACACACGAGACACCGGCCTTCCTGAGCCCTTCCCAGAGATCCAGGAATGGCCTCACAAAGACGAGGCTGAATCCAACCCCAGCTGCCTGCAGAGCCCCAGCCCAGCTCCCTCCTCCTCCCCTCTCACCCACCTTCTCCTTCATCTTCTCAATCTTCTTGACGGAGCTGCGCCGCTGAGGCCGGTCCTCGTGTCGCAGCAGGTTCACACTGATGTCCCCTGACTTGTTGAACTGCTTTTCTTCCTGCTTCTCCGCCTCCTTCAGCTTGCTCTCGGCACTGATGCTCTCTGCATGGTACATGTGGTAGGTCTTCATCACCTGCAGACACAGGAGGCCATGAGCCACCTGCCCACGATCACACAGGCACCAGAGCAGGACAAGCCAGCAGCCCTGGCCAGGGCAGAGGGGCCGTGGAGGCCACAGTGCCATTAAGGAACAAAGTAGGGAGGAAAGCTTGAGAGATTAATCCCTATCACAATCCTACTTCTAGAGGCTCCAGGATGGTCTAGAACTGTGATGCCACTCAGTCCCACCGTGGGGACATGAGCCAGCACACATCTGCAGCCAAAGAGCCAAAGAGCACCCACCAGCAGGGAAATAAGGAACAACCTCCGAGCTCTGCAGTTGGGAAAAGGCTCCCCATGAGCAGTGACTGTGAGGGAGGCCACAGTCACTCTGAACTCCGTTTTGACCTAACCCCTCTGTCCCTACTCTTGGACTTGCTAAGCCATCAGACAGCCCTTGCTCTGCCACCCAGACAGCAGAACCATCCAGAAGTGGAGGAGCTGCAATTCCCAGGCAGAAATGGGGTTTGTCTCCTGTCACCATCTCATCCTCCCCTTGCTGCTGCCAGCAGGACACCAGGATAGGTGCAGCAGCACCTTGTCCTTCACATTCCACATCCAGGAGGGGTGATGCTGATCCTGGAACACTCTACAGGCAAAATTCCACCACAACCTTCCCTTTCAGAAACAGAAGCCCAAAGGGCACACTGGATCACTTTAACAGAGCTGGCAAGAGGGACACATCTGCTCCTCTCTCTTTATGCCTTTAGTCACACTGTCCCCTTCTATCACCTCCCCCTGGGATGTGGATGGTTTATTTCACATTGCCTTGACACAGCCACAGTGCCCAACTGCTCAGTGCAATCAGCCTCAGCAGGGCTGGGACACTCTGGGGCGAGCTGGGATGAGCTGGGACACTCTGGGACACTCTGGGATGGGCTGGGACACTCTGGGACACTCTGGGATGGGCTGGAACACTCTGGGATGGGCTGGGACACTCTGGGATGGGCTGGGACACTCTAGGATGAGCTGGGATGGGCTGGGCTGCCTGAGGCCCAAGGGTTAAAACAGAGCAGGAACCCGCACATGCAGGGATTTTTACATACGGCTTAGAGAAGAAAACACAGTTTTGCTCAGCTGTGGCTGTCAGCAGGAGCCAGGAGTGTGACTTGGAGCAGGTCAGGCTGAGCCACATGATCCCTCCTCCTGCCAAGCACAACCCTCAGCTGAAGCAGGCTCCCAGCACCGCATCCCAGCACAAACCTCAAACCTCCCCTGCAGGGAGATCCCACTGCAGGCACAGCCAAGGGACAGTGAGCAAAGGCTCCTACCTTGGCCCTGAGCTGCTGCGTTTCCAAACCCTGCAAATTCTTAACACAGATCCCAGCCACATATTTCAAACTGCCTTTTCTGCAGTGAATGTCACAGAAACAGATAATAATAAACCAGACAATTCCTGGGATTTTCTTAAAGAGAGAGACCGGAGGGTTTCACTGAGCCCTCCTCATCCTCACCATCTAGATATTTTTGTGAAACACCCAGAGGGAAGTGAAAAAGCCAAGTGCTGTGTATCAGGGCTTCAGGCAGTGAGAGGAAAGGTTTCTGCAGCACTCACAGAGACCCTGACACAACATGACAGAGAAGCCCAATGAGTAAGAGGGGTCCAAGTTGCAGGTTTTTTGTGAAATCCAAAGGTTATGGGACAGTTACCCAACCAAAACAGACACCTTAAACAGCTCACAGTGTTCCTCACCAGCTGCCCTGCCACAAAGCTCACTATTGGAAATTCAGAGGATATTTCTGTTTAATATCTGCCTTGATTCTGGCCGGGGCCAACCTGCACTGCAGCAATCAGCCCCTGATCTGCAATTCCCTCGTGCCATCTCGCTGCCTGCAATCAAACCACGCTGGCCCTGGCTTGCAATGCTGTGACACAAAGACAAACTGCCACAGCTGCGTCCTGGGGAGCTTTCCTGCAAATCAGTTAATTAGCTGCAGCGAAGGAGGAAAAATATGTTCCAATGTTCATTAGTTATTTAACAACACGAGTTGTGTTTTCCATATTAATTACATGTTCTGGATAAAGGCTGTTGCCAAAATACTGGCCATAAATGGCACTGCTGGCAGTCTCCAGCTACAAGGGCTTTGTTCTCCTCAACAGCTCATGCCCAAGGTTCTGACCCAGGGAGAGCAGAAATGGGGTGACTGTGACAGGTACAGGCTTAGCCCCCCCAGCCTTCTGCCTTTAGCAGCTCCAAGTGGCACCTCTCTGCTGGAATCCATGAGGAGGGACCAAAGGAACGAAGCTGGTTTTAATTCACAGCTGAACTATTTCTGCACAAAACCATTCACAAGCATCTCCACTTCAGAATGAAAGTCATCCGCTTCCGTTTTGATGAAAATCAGTGTGGCTTTGGTTCTCTCCATGCAGAGTCCACAGGGTGACTGGCACCAGAACAGCAACAAGGCTGAGTTAAAATCAATGTGGTTGTTTTGGCTTAAGTTTGAGACAGAGAATGCCTGAGAAGCCTGTAAAAAATTGTAGTTTCTGCCCAGTGCACAGAATTCCCCTCAGAGAGGCTTAAAGAGCAGCCTTGCAGGGCACGGATGAGCTGTGGGTAGAGGCCCTGTGCTGACAGCAGACAAGGGACATTTCTCAGGAGGCAGCAGCCTGGTGTCCTGAGAGCCAGGCCCTTTTCCCGTGTCTGTTTTTGTCAGCAGCCACAGCTGCCGTGCTGCCTGTGGGCACCCAAGGTGCTGCAGAGAACTCACCAACAGCAGCTCAGCCCCAAAGGTGTCCCCAGCCACCCCAGCACCCCCAAGCCAGGGGACAGCTGGGCCCCTTTCACCTGATGGCTCAAGGACAGAACTCTGAGCAGCAGGAGCTGCTGGCACCCAGCAGATGTGAGGTGACCCTGACTGCCCCACAGGCTTTTTCTCCGTGCTGTTGAAGCCAGCATGTCCCTTCCCTGCTCCTTCCTGCCTGGGTGACACAGCCAGTTTGTTATCTCAGCAGCAAGGCTGAACACAAACACACAGCTGCTCCAGTTTCACCATTCAAGCCCATTCTGCTCAGCACTCGGAGCAAAGCAGTGAGTGGGAGAATCTCAGCTCCTGTGAGGATGAGCAGAATCGCCCTCTGTGCTCCTCCCCGGCCACCGCTCGCACCTGGGACCCCAGCGTGTCCCTCGGGGACGGGGCTGTCACTGCCTGGCTTCAGAGCACACAGGTCCACAGCTATCCAGGGCAGCCCTTGTGAGTCTTCCCTTGCTTTGCATCTGTCATGCTGCTGCTGTAATTAATCTTAAATAGTCACCACCCCTAACACAGCTTGTGACATTCAACTACCAACAACACACTCCCAAATCTCACACAGGCTTTTTAATCTGATCTGCTGTCCACCCACACTGCAGGTCTCACAACAATCAAATCCTTCAACAGCCAATGTGGGAACAAACCTGTTAACAGGAGATTTATGGCAGAAATTTCAAATACAATCATTCATGCTCTGTTGTTTAGGCCTGTTTTTCAAAAAGATGAAATGGAATGATTGTTTAGGAATAAACCTACTGCAGTATTATTTATGTACCAGTTACAGATACAACCAAAGAAAGCAAATACATTATCTCAATTTTCCAACAAAAGGCAGACTTTATACGGTTTTGTTGCTCCTAAACCACAAATAAAATAAATTTTTTAAGAAAGCAAGTGCTCCAGGGCAAGAGGCAGAAGCAACACAAAGACTTTTACTACCCTGCTATGAGAACCTGCTTGAAGAGCCATGTCCTAACTAACAGCACATGACCTCACTGGGAGGCACAGACAGCTCTGCAGCCCAAGAGCTCCTTGGGGCACAAGAGCAGAGCCTCTATGAGCCAGAAGCTTTCTGCATTCCCCAGCAGAAGGGAAATGTTCATGTTCAGCCATCCCCCCAGGCTCACAGGAGCAGGGAGGTGTCCAACAAACAAGCACAGCCAGCTCAGAGCCACTGGAAATCACCAGCCCAGGGGCTGAGCAGGGCCAGAAGGTGAAGTGGTGCTGGAGCCCTGGCAGGTGAGAGCACTGCAGAGCCTGGGATCACACCTGGATCACACCCAAACATCCTCACCATTCCCAGCCCAGCTCCAGGGAAGCAGCTGAGCCAGCCCTTGGCCTCGGGCTGCTGGGAAATCCAGCACTGCCAGCAGGGAGAGCCTCTCCCAGAGGATGTCAGGGGAAGGAATGGCCATGCAGCAGCAGGATGGCCAGGACAGAGCCTCCTCAGATGTGCTCTGCCAAAGGCCCCTGCTCCCCACGCTGCCGGGGAATGGTGGCATCGGCTCTTCACTCACCGTGTAGAGCTCATTGGTGACTTTCAGGAGCTCTTCATGCATCTGGAGGCCAATCTCCTTGCTCTGCAAGACAAAAACGAGAGGAGGTGAGACTGTTTTGCTCAAAACTCACAGTTCTGAAATGAAAATACATTTCAGAGGAATCATAAGCATGAATACACAGTGCAGCAAAATCTCATGCAGTTTCAGAACTGCTTCGTATTCATTTGAGGTTGATGTTTGCCCATGGATCACCCAACCTCAGTTTCTGAGACCATAAGGAGGAATTTCACATAATTTAACTTATTTATCCTGCAAAACAGATGAATCTAAAATTAAAGGCAATACTGCTTTTCCCTTCGACTGGTAGAACTCATTCCCAGCCCACAGTCAACTCCCCTCTTGGGTATAACATACAACATTCTCCCCAGTTTGGGGACTGGCAGAGACTCACTTTGAGACTGGCAGGGTGCACACAGCCATTTGTGGGTCTGCAGTTCCCTAGACTGGCACTCTGCAGCCCCACAGCATCACCTGTCAATCTGTCTTGATCTGAACACTCTGCTGCTCTGTGATTAAACACATCTGCCATTTCCAGCCAGTGCTGGTATTTCAGAGCAGACATTATCAGAGCTCCCCAGCACTGGCACCCCAGGTTTATGTTTCCCTTGGCCATGGCCCAGCCTCCCAGCTTCTCCTCAGTAGCTCATTTTCACTGTTCTGACCCGAGTGAACCAAAGTGTCTCTGAAAAAGGACACTACAAAATAGCCACACCACAGTTATATAATAAAGTTTCCAATTTCACAACAGCAGCAGGCAAAGTTCAGCCAGCTGAGGAGACACTCGCTGCCAGTGAGGAACTCCTGGCATTCTCCTGTCTGCTGAAATCCCATTATCAGCCTGTGTTTTCCCTTTCCTTGCCAGGCAGGACGGGGCAGATGCAGTCACAGGCTCCTAGAGCATGGACACAGCCCTTCACACCGAGGCCACAGCACGGGGAGCTGCCCAACACTGGAGCTTGGCTGCAGATCAAACCAACTCTGCTGGAAGCCAGCAGCTGGAGGTGCTGGGATGTGCTCGCTCTGCTTTCCTGCCTCCCTGTAATTACACCACAAATCTCTCCGTGGAATCTTCTTGGCCAGAAAATACTTATTATAGCTTGAAGATGTGTTTAAACTAAGTTTAGACACCCCCCTCCTCCCTCCCCTAAACCAAACCAAAACAAAACTGAGCAGTTTCTTCCAGATTTCCTCAAATAACTCCAGGAAGTTTTGTGCACGTGGGCAGGGAAAACAACATTCCATCGGGCTGGGTGATGAGAGAAGCCCTCGACACAGAAAGGTCCTCTAATTCCAGCCAATGGGACAACCTACGTGGAAAGTTTCATCTAGATTATTAGAAGCTAGACTTAAAGCAAAGCCTGAAACAAGGAGTCTGAAGGGTGAAAGTCCCACCCAGCAACCACAGTGTGTCTGTGAGTTAGTGTCAGGGCACCCAGGACAGTCCATCCCCAGAGCCCCGACTGGTGCACACTGGTCCCACTCCCATGGCTGATGCCAGTGACCAGAAGGTGTTCACTTGAGGCCCAGGGCCACCAGGAACCCTCATCTGGACTGGACCCCTGTCCCCTGCCCACCCACACTAATGGTCATCATTGCTCTCAAGAATCTCACTGGGGCTTGCTAATTCCCAGCAGAGCCATGATAGGTGTGTATCCCCCCAGACACAGCCCAAAGACATCTGGGGACCTTCTCAATCTCTACAACTCCCTGACAGGACGGTGCAGCCAGGGAATAAGGGACAGGACAAGAGGAAACAGCCCCAAGTTGTGCCAGGGAGGTTTAGCTTGAATATTAGGAAAAATTTCTTCTTTGCTCCTGGAGGGATTTAAAAGCTGTGTGGATGTGGGGACATGGGTTAGTGGTGGCCTTGGCAGTGCTAGAGGAAGGGTTGGACTTGATGGTCTCAGAGAGCTTTTACAACCTGAACAATTCTGTGATTCTAATTTGAGTTATTACAGTCAAGGTGTACAAAGAGGGGGCTTGGAGCCCACATCCTGCAGGAGCCCAGTGACACACAGTCACAGGCCACTCCCCAGACCAAGGCTTCCCAAGAGCCTGGGGAGGAGGACAGGACAGGCTGGTGGCAGAAGCCACGGCCCAGGCTGAGCTGCAGCTCCTGCTTTGCCCTGGATTTCCTGCCCCATGCAGGGCAAGGCCACAAAGCTGTAATTTTCAAACCCAATTTTAGACTCCAAAATAGAGCAACACAAACTGGCTCAGTGTGTTGTTCCATGAGCTACACCTGCACAGGCAACCACAGGTGGGGAGCACAGATAAAGAGTCATTTGCTTACAGAAACCACAACCCAACACATGGCCCCCTGCTGCAGGGAGCCAAAGGCTCTGCAGTGTGTTTGGAGTCTCCCAGC
The DNA here is from genome assembly GCF_001522545.3 of Parus major. NCBI lineage: Eukaryota > Metazoa > Chordata > Aves > Passeriformes > Paridae > Parus > Parus major. Next base: position 19,956,076 of record NC_031781.1, read on the forward strand.
ATCCCAGAGGGCAATGAGTGCCCAGAGTGAGGATGATGAAGCCTCTTTCAAGCAGAGACAAGCGAGCAGCTGAAGGATTTGCCTCTCCTCCCAACCTGCTGCCTTCCCTTTCCCCAGTGGAGAAATTATATTTGTGTGCTTATAGGGGACAACACCAAAACATCATTCCTGTTCCCTGGGACAATCCACAAAACCCAAACCACAATAAAGCTGTTTCCTTTATGCCTCACATTCCTCCTAAAACTCGTAGTTGCTCACTGAGACACCAATGGCTTCAAGTTAGCAATTTATTAAAATTCCTGCCACTGCTGACAAAGTATGGGGAAGCAGGAGCAGGGATGACAGCAACAGAGAGCACTTATTCTAGAGCAAAGACAAGAGCTCCCATCCAGACACCACTTCTTCATCCAACCTCCACCCAGGACAATGCAGGACAGGCTGCAATTAAATTCACTGTCACAGCACATAATGAATCCCACACTGGGGAATAACCCAGCACCCTCATTTTGGACATAGCAATGCTCTGTTTCAAATGTGTCATTTCCTGTATCCCATACCTGGAAGAAGCATCGAACTTCCTTCTCCCCAGCAGAAGGTGAGAGTGGAGCACACACCTGCCTGGCAACGGGTCCCTCACGCTGGGTTTGAGGCTGCCAGGACACACTGTGAGGTTTCATGGTGTCAGACCCACCCTGAGAGCAGAGAGAGCCAGATCCCCGCAGGGACTCATCTCAGCATCTCCACTTACTGCTGCCTATTAGCAACGGCAACACGCTCGCCTCGATCGTCTCCTCCCGCATGGGGAACGTGACTCACGCTGCAAGCTCCAGGGAAATTTGCCCAACTGAATTTTCTTCTCCTGCTCCCTCAGAGAGGCACAGGCTGGTCTGGGCTGGAAAGGTTCCCAGCCGGACACGAGAGGAGGCGTTGGAGCTGCCGGCCAGCGGGGGAAAGGACACGGGTGGGGAGGAACCAAGAGCAGTGCCCCACTCGGTGATGGGTGACCCCAGTGCTGCCAGGCTCACCCAGGGAAGCCGAGGGAGCAGCCTGGCACCCCAGCTCAGCACCCCACATCTTTCCAGGCAGATCAGCACTTGCTGAGCCACTGCTCCTCCTGAACCCCTCCAGCCCTCGCTGCCGCTTCCCCGGGACTGTTTACATTTACATAATGAAGGCAGGAAACACAAAACCTCCCGGTTCCTTATGTCCCCACAGCATGTCACAGCCCATTAATAAACTCTAGATGGGAAGAATTAGAAGTGACATTTCTGGAAAAAAACGTTACCCTAATTTACCATCAAAGAGCAATTTCCAGCACACCCAGCAGCTGAACCACGACTGTGGGTGCTTTAACCCTTCTGCAGCCGGGTTAGGTGCCAGCAGCCTGGTCCCCTGGAGGGGGCTTGGAGCACTTTACCCACCACACTCAAAGCCAGGCTGGACACCACAGTGAAAGATCCCTTCTCTGAGCAGCCTCATACACTGCAAGGCTGGATCTTCAAAATCCATTTACCAGCATGCTCCTGTTTCCACACAGGTGCCCACTGAGCACCGGCTGTGAAGTGGGAAGTGCAGCCTCAGACCCCTTCAGACAAGGCATGCCATAGGTTGAGAAAAATAAACACCCTGAATATGCCCCAAAGTGGCAGCTTCCCTGTCCACATGGAAGGCAAACGTTGACACAAAGTTTTTTCTCTGATTTAGCTGAACATTATTTGCAAGGACAGGTAAGCCCAAGGAACAAACACAGTGGAATTACAGATGCCCACAAACTGTAAAGGTTCCTCCGGATGCAAAGCAGGTGCTGGCTCTCACAGGCTGCAGAGTCACACCAGCTCTCCTGGCAACAGATGGAGGAGGGAGAAACAAAGAGCAACCATTTCAATTTAAGTGTTGAGCCTTAGGTTGAAATTTAAGTTCAAAAATGAGGGGAGGTGACAGAAAACCAAACACAAAGAAATAATTCTGCTGAATGGATGAAATACCTCACATCCCGTCCTGGCTGAGGACTGACATACAACGGGAGAACACTCAGAACACTGAATTCATGTCCTTGTTTGCAAGCTGGCTGAATTTGTTCTGTGCTTCCAAACGAGACACACCATCCACAGACATGGGCAGGGAAAGCAGAAGGATACATTAAAAATAAATCTCAAAAACCAGTTCAGAGCAAAATGCAAATGGGAGGAACATTTTGAGACAGAGCTGGACTAACCGACACATACCAAACATCTCCATTTCTGCAGGACTGGAGAACAGGAAAAGGGATGGTATCCATATCAAATCAGCCAACACAAACCCGACCTTGCAGTTTAATTTCTAGGTCAGCTCTATAAACTAGAGGAAACTGGCCATAAAAATACCGCATGAAATTTATTCTCCAGTCAGGCTGAAATTTCAAGATAAGCCCTGATTATGAGCGTTCTCCTGTTGGAGAGGCAGGTGCCCTGTGGCTCACCCTGCTTCCTCACTCCAGTCCCCAGCTGGCCCTGATGGAAACAAAGCCACTGAGCCTACCCTCTGCTGGGACTCTGTGCTCTTACCACACTCCTCACCTTCAATGAACAGTCCTGGTCCACCTGACTGTGTGATTCTCAGAAGTCTCTGATGTTTCTTTTTAATTTGGTTATCATTAATAATTCTGTATCATCAGCAGATTTTGTCATCTTACTATTCAGGCTTTTTCCAAATAATTTATTAGGAACTGCACTGGAACTCTCCTTCCCTTTTTTCCTGTCTTTTAACTAATCATTGATCCACAAAACAACCCCTCTCTACTCTTCAACAGCTCTTCAAGAACTTCAGCTAAGGCTCCTTTCCAGCCAGGGCCCTGCACCAGCTAATGACAAGATCTTGGGCTCCTGGAAATAGCTGCACCAAATTTCTGAGGCATGACTCTTCCCTTCAGGAGGCCACACTGACTCCTTTTGTAACTGCTCCTAGCTGTCCTGCTCTTGAGCAAGGTTCCACCCAACAAGCCTGTTCTGACCTGTTCTCTGAAGTCCCCCAAAGAGTCTTCAAAAGAATTCATCACATTTCTCCCTCTCATTTCTCTGGCACTGACACTTTGAGCACCAGGACACACCTCACACTCTAGACCTGACAGGTCAAGATCTCAGTTTCTTTAAAACTCCAGGAAATACTGCCTGGGAAGAGCTTGAGTGATGGTCCCTTGCAAGACCTGCTCTGCAACATTTACAGTTCTATTTTAGACTAACGTGGCAGGATGGATGCTCATGAAGCAAGGCTGCCCTGGCTGTTACCTTTTTGAAGAGCCTGATGACATCCTCGCTGATCTGAGACAGCCGGACGATGACATTGTTCATGAAGATGTCGTTCAGGGTGGCGTGGTCTCGGCTCTCCCGACGGGTCTGAGTCAGAACCAGGTACCAGCAGTTCACAGGGGAAAGGAGGTGCTGATCTTTCCTACAGAATTGTGGGGAAAAAAACCCAAATAGGTCAGGTGAACACATCAAAAAGGCACACATTTTCAAATGAATGCTGCCAGCACATCCCCTTTCTCCCCTGCACACAGTCACTGGGATCTGGGGAATGATCTCTCCCAGCCGTACCAGCACTGCCACACAGGGATGTCCTGTGGCACACAAGCCACACCCGTACCCCACCGGGCCCCCAGCCAGCCCCTGCCCTAATGGAGTGTTCTGGAAGATGGCACAGGAGAGGAGAGGAGACATCCCTGGAAAGGGAGAGAGTTTTGTTCATTCTTTCCACTCGCACTACAAACAGGGCTGTGACTCCACTGCAGAAGGGCCCTTTGCCACCCAATACACTCTGCTGGGTTTAGTCCACTAAAAAGGGCTCATGGAAGGGTTCTGCATCCAGCATTACCTGTGCACAACATGAACACGCTCAGGTATGCTGGAGGGGACAGCCTGAAGACTGCAGACACCTCTGCATGCACACACAGACAGAAAACTGATGAGTGTGTGGAGCTGGAGCCACCGCGAGCCACGGCACCGCGGCGATTGCCAGAGCCAGGGCTGGGCACAGCCCGCTGCACGTGGCTGCATGGGGACAAAGGAGCTGAAGGGACTGTGACTCTTGAGAGTGTCACAGCCTCACCAGAATAATGACACACATGAGCAGCTGGGGAAGTGGTGCAGATGAGCCAGGTAGGGGCAGGTATGGAGCAGCCTAGAAATAAAAAATGTATTAAAGGAGTCTCCAGGCGTGGAACGGACAGCGAGGACTCAGCAGGAGCAAGCACTGAAATCAAACTGACCCCATCAACACCAGCACTTGTGCCCAGGTCTTTTAGAACAGTGGAAATCACTGTCTCCTGTGGACACTGCACAGCAGCAGCCTCCAGAACTGTAAGCAATGGAGAGCCCTAATACTGCTCTGAGCTAATGGGTGAAGCCAGACACCCCTGAACCTTTGTGGGCTCCATCTCTGAACCACAGCTCCTTACTGGCCCATTTCTTCAACTCCTTGGTGCACACTGCAGCACCCAGCACCACACAACCAACACACAACAGTCAGATGCCAAAAGGACAGAGAGGATCTGAACAGCAGCTCATCAGCAGCAGAGCCTGGCGTGAGACAGCAGTAAAGCCTCACACTGGAGAGACCGAGTAAACAGATTAAATGGGATTTAGTAATATGGAATAAATAGGATTTAGTAATGTAACAACAGAAATCACTGCTCTTGCAGCTGAAACAGGAAAAAAAATCACCAGGGGTTAGAGGAAGAAATAGACTGTAAAGAGCCTGGAGCTGGTGAGGAGAAGGGCAGCAAGCAGGCAAAGCCCAGGCTCTGTGTGAAAGGCACTGAACAGCAGCTGCAGTCTTTGGCCACTGAACTGAACGACATGAGCTTCATCTGGAACAAAGGGCACAATTCCAGCTGAGAGACTTTCACAGATACTGCTGGCAGAAGAAGAGACAGGGACGAGCACTGTGGCCCAGGGAGGAGAAGGTGGAGAGCTCGGACTGAGGTGCTGCAAGGAGAGCAGCCAGGACCTGCACCTGGTTCTGTGCCACCGGTGCTGCCACACGGCCCTGGGGCACAGCCTGTGCCAGGCACAGGGCACAAATCCAGTGGGCACAGGGCACAAATCCCAACAGGCACAGGGCACACATCCCAACAGGCACAGGGCACACATCCC